>NC_061111.1:231790392-231798058 GCF_002878395.1 Capsicum annuum | reverse complement strand
TTGATATTTCTTCTTTTTGTGCATTTATTGAGTTTTTACTAACTCCGACAATTATGTTATACTGTAGTCTTTCTATCCTTATTTTTAATTCTTTATGTTTTTCAAATATTATTTATTTTAATTCTTTATATTGTTGTGGTTTTTGTACGTTATTCATCTAAACAATATTTATAATATTTTGGTGGATATCTAGATTTAATTTTACCATAATTAATAAATCAATCAAATAAATTCAATTATATACTACTTCCGTAACTTTAATTAGCATAAGCTTTGATACTAATTTTAGGGGGGTGCGGATAACTTGGGTAATAAATAGATCTATTATAGTTCTAATGGATCTATTTATATTTGTGCGTGGATATTTCTTAACTTCTCTAAACATTTTTATTTTTAGTGTATTTATTTTAATTTTATTAATGTTCATATCTTGGGGGGTGATTAGATGGTATTTGATTAAATTCTTTACTGTAATATTCTTTAGTTTTTTCTCTTAGTCTTTGTAATTCTTGTATATTATTTTGGAGGTATTCTAACTATTCTATATTTTTTGTGCTAAAATATTCAATTAAATTCTCTTTCATAAGTATTTCTATTAATCTTATTTCTTCCATATCTTGTCTCCAATATTTTAAATACTCAGAGTCTATCATTTTATCCTAAAGTAGTTGTGATACTGCAAATTTCTTTGTAATAATTTATTCTAACTGTACTATATCTGATATTAAATTCTAGGTTATCTATTTCTTTAATTATCCAGTCTTTTTCGTCTATGAATAATTCTATGTCTAAATCATATTCTAAACTGTCTTTTAATTCTAGTTGTTTTATGATTTTATTTATCCAAATTAATCTTTCTTTTAATTGTTCTCTTTCTTTTCTAAGCTGGTTTCTATAATTAGTTTCTTCGTATAACCAACTTTGTTTTTCTCTAACTCTTTGAATATATTCTAGCATTTCTTAATCTGTATAATATCCATCTAAATAAATATCTAGGTAGTAATAGTGATTGTCATCACTAAGTATATTTCTCCTAACTCGTCTTCTATCTGATTTATATCTAACTCTTCATCTTCAATGTTAAATATTTTTTCCCATAGTATTTTTATTACGTCTATAATTTCTATATCTCTAAGTATGTATAAAACTAGTACTTCAAAATTATCTGTCATTTAGGTGGGTTAATTAAATTCTTTTTCATAATATTCTTTAGTTGTTTGTTTTAATCTTATTAATTTCTCTATATTAAGGTATTCTATATATTTTATATCTTTGGTTCTCATATATTCTTCTAATTTTTCTTTCATTAATTTTTCTATTAATTGTATATTTTTCATATCTATTTTCCAATATTCTAAATATACGTAATTTATCATGGTTGATGTGTAGCTTTGGTATGTAAGTATTTATAAGAGTAGTTAGGTAGGTGAGGTATGTAATTTATTCTAGTCATAAAATATTTATCAAATACTTTTTTCAATATGATTTTTCTTATATCTACAATTTCTATATCCTTAAGTACATACAAAATAAGTATTTTAAATTTATCTATCATTTCGTCAGATAAATAAGCATTCATTTTTAGGATGGCATAGTTCTTAGGAATTTTTCTCCTTTTCCACTTTGCTAATAAACTTCTTAGCATGCTATTTTTCGAATAATTCTACTATAAAGTAACTAACATGAACTTATTTTATCATATCATGATTGTCAGGAATTTATGAATTTAGCTATTCATAACCATAAATAAATATACCTGTTCTGGTAGATTTGATAATTCTGGGCTTTGTTCATCCATAGCTTTTGCTTTGAAATATATCTGTTTTTTTATTAAATATTCAAAATTTTTTTTGTTTACAAAGGAGGGCTTTTTGCTTCAACACATGAAGACTTGCCTTTATTTTGCCGAATGACTTACATATTTATAGGAGGAAATAAACTATTCCTACTAATTTCACACGTTTTTTAAATGTAAACTATACTATTCCTACTTTTTACAAAAAAGTCTTCCTTTTCAATAGTAGAAAAGGACTAGACTAAACTAGACTAGTATAATAAGACAAAAACTAGGTCCTATCTTTACAAAAGAAAAAAATCTTAAGACTAAAAAACAAAAAACCAATAATTGCACTTTGGCCAAAAAGTCAAAAACTAAACATTTACGTAACAAAATTTCAAAACTATACATGTCACTTTCTATCTTTTATTATCTTGATTTTTGTCTTTATTCCATCATTACTCCGTTGATTTTTATCTTCTAGCTGGCGTCCTTATCTTCTTGGTTGATTTTTTTTATTCTAGCCGGACTTCCAGGATAATATTATCTTCTCCATTACATCTCGAACATTGATGGTCTGGATATTTGTGTCCAATTATCTTGCAATATCTTGTTAATAATCCATCTTAAATAAATCTCTTCCTAATTTCTCTTGCAGTAGATTGTTTCTCTGGGTTAAGTAACGTCATTATCCATTGCCTAACATCTTCCATATCTGTTTGTCGTAGTTCTCTTGAATTTGAATAAATCATTTGATGATCTCTCGAATAATAGCTCCATATTGGGTTTCCATTGATATAATTATTTGGTAATTCTTGAATAATTGTAGCTATTCCAATAAGTCATTTATTTGCGTAAAAATCAGGTATCTCGATTTTGGGTATCTATGGCTGCTGCACAATATTTTTTGGTATAATCATATCTCTGGATAATCCTATTTTTACAATTTGTAAAACTGGTTTGATCTCATCGTATAATATCTCTGCTGGTGTAGTATAAAACTTTATATAAAATAGATTTCCTTTGGTTACTCTTTTATAGGTGGTGAATACTTTATGTAATTCTTCTATAGCTGTTAGTTCTTCTCCATCTTGGGTATATATGGTATTTAATAATCCATAATCGAAATAAGTTTTTACTAAGCTTGGGTTAGTTTTGATACAAGAATAATCCCGGACATGGATTTATGAGAGTGCGTGTTGGATCCGAGACTTGGTGTGTTCAATTGAAGAGCCAAAGAGGACCTAATTATGCACCCAAAACAGTCCAAACACTACACTTGGGCTACACTTGATGGGAGCCCATCACTTAAGGGCCTTTTGGTTATTTTTAGCTTTAATTTTTTAATAACTATATAAGTAACATGCTAGGCTTCCATTAGGGGTTTTTGGGATATTATTGTAAGTCTTGTAAGACTTGGAACACCATGGTTAGGGCTTGGAAAATCCACCAACCGAAACTAGGGAAAGATCTAGTGTGAAATCACTAGTGATTGAGTTTGCTTGGAAACATTGATGCTTGGGAGGCGGAATCCGAACTTGTATCTTTGTAAGAGATAGGTTTATTGTTGTGTGTAGTGTTAAGGGTCCAAGATTGTCCATTCTTGGGTTCTTAAGATTATACCTTCATGTGGTCTATCTATCTATCCTCTTACCTTCATGCAATCTTGTTTATTATTGTGTTGTAATCTTATGTTCTTATTGTTATTGTTATTGTTAAATTTGAATCTCGTGTTTTCTTATTCATCATATATTGTGGTTAATCGTAGTTTGGACTGCTGATTTGGTGTCAAATACACCACTATATCTTGTAAACTTATTGTTGGTAGTGAATCCGAGAGTGGTCTCCATCTTGGTCCTCAAATCTTTAAGATTCGTGGACTGATTTGGAGTGTTTTTCGTGCCTTCCTTGTTAGTCTTGTATCATTTGGTATCAAAGCCATCTTTGGTTTTGTTCTTACAATACCAATCTTGGGGTTTTTTCTAAGAAAATAAAAAAATAAAAAAAAAAGACGTGTTCTTGAGCTTGAGATCTTGGCCAAGAAGTTGAACTTGTTGTTGTATCTTGGCTGAATTGTGTCTAGGTCTAGGATTTATTTTGCTTGTGTTGTTGTTTCAAGTGTTAATATTCTTGTCCATTAACACTTTGAGTCGATCTAGATGTGAGCTTTAAAAAAATTGATGTTGTTGTTGTGAACAAGACCATAGCCGTGTGTTGAAATTGTTGTTCTTGGCCGTGTGAACTTGTTGTTATAGTTTTGGTTTGAAGTTGTTGGTGTTGTTGTTGCTCTTGATAAAGTTATTGTAGAGTTCTTGACATTCATCACAACCTTCACCCTTGCTAAAATCGAAATACAACACCAAAAAGAACCTTGGCCGTGTATTGACACTAAAATTGGCCGTGATGTGTGTTGATGTTTGCCTTGAGGTGGACATTGTTGTTCTGTTGTTGATATGTTCTTGAAGGTTGTTGTGGTGTTCATCTTTTTCTTCATCTCATCTTACAACTTAAGACAACCAAAAGTGTAACATAGATTCAAAAAGGTGAACCTACTAGTTGTAAAGTTATTTGTGAGAAGACTTGAGCCATCAGTTTCTTGACATCTACTTTTCAACCACTTTCCTTGTTTAGGGACCTTGTTTTGTGGGAATTGTACAAAGTCAAGTCTTGCCTTTTGAAGATTAGACTTAAAGGAGATTTAATAGATATACTTTCCATCCAAAACCAATTGTTTCCATTACATAGTAACTAAAGTTTGTAAACTTCAACTACTGACTAATTGTGGGGCCATGACCAATGGTATACTTCCATGTCACCCAAGTTACTGTTCACACGAAAGTTTTAAGCTCAAAATTTGATCTTCTAGTTTCATTGTGTTGTTTCTTTAGTTTTCTTTGTTGATACCATTACTAACTTACAAGCTAGTTTTAGATTGTAAGTTAGTTTTGAAACCGTCCTTCGTGTATACATTCCTTTGTGTGTCTTATTCTTTTGCGTTGTTGTAATACTTGGTCCACCTCTCACTGCCTCATGGAGTACAAGCAAGGTTACGACACTTGTGAGATCAAAGTGAGAAAAAAAATCTGAGAGACAAAACAATACAGAGGGAGTGTGAAGACCATTCTTGTACAACTAACTTATTTGTTGTTTTGTAGGTAACTTCTTGGACATAATGGAAACCATTTTGTCCCTCCTTGATGCTTTGTCCCGAGACCTTGCTAGGGTAAATGCTTGTCTTGAAAAAATTGACTCGAATGTGGTAACTATGAGTGAGAGGTTGGATCTAATGGAGAGTCGAAGGAACTCTCGTGCTTTTACTCCCTAAACTTTACTTCCAATGACTAATCCTCCAAGACCACCACATAATGCCACAAGCCAAGCTCCAAATACCCCTCAAAACCGAGAACAAGATAGACCACTTCCCTCGCAAGTTGATCAAGTCCAACAAGGAGGACTTAGAAGCCAATTTCCTCCCATCCAAGCTCCACAACCGAAGCTCCACATGACCAAATCGAGCCTCTCAACCAAAACTTTCCTTTCTAAAAATCGACATATCCAAGAAGAAGAACATAGTAGAAAGGAACGTGAGGTACATGAAGTCTACAATGATGCTTCTATGATGGAATGAGAATTGAGTTGGGTGAAATTGAAGGCAAGTCTTAAGATGGAGAGGAAGCCGAGGTGCAAAATAAAGTTATTGATCGAGACTTGTTGTATTGAGATCTCGAGTTCCTCCTATTTTACGGACTGTTTTATGTCGTTTCATATTTTTGCGGGCTGTTTTGTGCCGTAAATTTGTGGGAAAATTCCTTTCAAGATGGAGAGGATAATACAAGAATAATCCTGGACATGGATTTATGAGAGTGCGTGTTGGATCCGAAACTTGGTGTGTTCAATTGAAGAGCCAAAGAGGACCTAATTATGCACTCAAAATAGTCCAAACACTACACTTAGGCTACACTTGATGGGAGCCCATCACTTAAGGGCCTTTTGGTCATTTTTAGCTTTCATTTTGTAATAACTATATAAGTAACATGCTAGGGCTTCCATTAGGGGTTTTTGGGATATTATTGTAAGTCTTGTAAGACTTGGAACACCATAGTTAGGGCTTGTAAAAGACACCAACCGAAACTAGGGCAAGATCTAGTGTGAAATCACTAGTGATTGTGTTTGCTTAGAAACATTGATGCTTGGGAGGTGGAACTTATATCTTTGTAAGAGATAGGTTTATTGTTGTGTGTAGTGTTAAGGGTCCAAGATTGTCCATTCTTGGGTTCTTAAGATTATACCTTCATGTGGTCTATCTATCTATCCTTTTACCTTCATGTAATCTTGTTTATTGTTGTGTTGTAATCTTGTGTTCTTGTTGTTATTGTTAAATTCGAATCTTGTGTCTTTTTGTTCATTATATATTGTGGTTAATCTTAGTTTGGACTGCTGATTTAATGTCAAATACACCACTATATCTTGTAATCTTATTGTTGGTAGTGAATCTGAGAGTGGTCTCCATCTTGGTCCTCGAATCCTTAAGATTTGTGGACTGATTTGGAGTGTTTTTTGTGCCTTCCTTGTTAGTCTTGTATCAGGTTTTGGGTAATGCGATTAGCTTGTTGTAACCTTGCAGTTTTTGGGTTATGTAGTTTGTGTTTGGTTTTTGCATATTTGTAGCTTGGGGTTAAGGTTTAGAAAAGTTTGTAATTTGTAGATATTTTCTATATATCCTCGGGTTATATGGTTATAACCTTTTTTATCTTGGTTCAAACTATCTCGATATGTGGTAATTTGTGGGGGTATGTACAAGGGGTCTTTTTGTGCTTTTGGTATAAATGGTTTTTCAAATATCTTATTCATGTTCATGTTATGGTATCTTTGTCCACTAACTCCTTTGCTTGTACCTGGAATTGTAGATTGATAAACGTTATGGGTTTTATAGAGTGTCCCAACGTCTCCTTTTTGCTCTGGAATTTTAATGTCTTCCGATCGATATAGCTCTGCACACTGCTGAGTTAGCTGATTCCTAGCTTTAGACTTCAGTTTAACTTCATTAGTCTTTAGCTTTTCTATTTCATTACCCATACTGTCCATTTTCATTGAAAACATGTTAGGGTTTTGAGTATCTTTTCTAAAACATCATCTTCTATTATATCGGTCTGTGTAGCTTTGTCTTGATATGTAATCTGCAATAACATTTTTGTTAGTACTAATTACTTCAATTGTAAATGTAAAATTTAATATATTTAATACTAGTCTCCGAATCTCTTTCATTGTAACTGAGTTTTGTATTTTCTTTGTTAACCACCACCATACCTATGTATTATCTGTCTGTACAATAAATTTGTTATATACAAGATATGGCTCAAATGCTAATAAACATTTATATAATGAACATAATTCTTTTCTATTTATTTCCCATTTTATTTCTATTTCATTAAACATACTTGAGTAGTATCTACAATGATGTTCTAATTTTTCTTCTTCATATCTATATTTAAGTACTCCTCCATAACTATATTCACTAGCATCTGCTTCTACTATATATATAAACTTTTTATTTTCGTCTGGGAATTGTAATTTTGATAATTCTTTACAAAGTATATTTATTTTTTGGACTTGTTTTTTATCTTCTTCGTTGTAATTATATTCTACGTCCTTTTAAATCTTCTCTGTAAAGACTATAGATTTTCTGCTAATTTTGGTATATATTCTGTTACTTGGTTTACTAATCCTAAAAATGATTGTAATTTCTTTTTTGTATCTAATTCTTCTTTTGAATTTATTATTTTTGTACTATATGTTGCATTTTTACTCCACTTTTATCTATTTGTATTCCTAAAAACTCTATCTGGTTTTTCATAATTTTGGCTTTCTTTTCACTTAAACTTATTCCCG
>NC_061111.1:231787750-231790292 GCF_002878395.1 Capsicum annuum | reverse complement strand
ATTTGTATTCCTAAAAACTCTATCTGGTTTTTCATAATTTTGGCTTTCTTTTCACTTAAACTTATTCCCGATTTTTCTATTATATCTGTAAATTGTTCTAATAATTTTAAATGTTCCTCTTTAGTTTTTGTATATAGTAGTATGTCATCTATGTATACTATACAATTAGGTAATTTTTTAAAATAACTATCCATAAAATGTTGATATCTACCTGGTGCATTTTTATGTCCAAGTGGTAATACGTTCCATTCATAAAATCCTTGTGGTACCGTAAATGCGGTTAATTCCTTAGAATTTTCATCTAACTTTCAGTAGTAAAATCCTGATTTACAATCAAATTTACTAAAATAATTATATCCTTGTATTTGTCTTATTTTTAATATCTTATTTGGTATTGGATAATTATATGTCATAGTTTTTGCATTTAGGTTTCTATAATCAATAACCATTCCACTTTTTCCTCTTTTTTGTTCACTATGTTTATTTACTATAAACGCTGGAGTATTGTGTTTACTATTGCTTTTCTGTACATATTGTTTTTCTAATAATTCATCTATATGCATTTTAAATTCTTTTAAACCGTTAAAATTATATGTTAATGGTTTTTGAGTTATTATGCTATTTTTATCTATTAATTCAATATTTATAGTAGCTTTATGTTTTTCCCATCCTTTTAATGGATCTTCACTATATAATTGTCTTAATTTTTTCTTTATTATTTCTATCTTATCTATTGAAAATATAGTTATTTCTTTTTTATTTATCGAAAATACAACTAGTTCTACTGTGTCTTCTGTATTTTTTATACTTTCTAATTTTTGTGTAATTTTTTCACTTCCTCCTATCCATTCAGTTTTCTTTCTTATTTTATTAATAACTCTTTTTGCCCTTACTTTTTATTTACATGGTGTTGTAAACCACCAATCTATTTTAGTTATTATATGTGGGTATAATTAATTTAAAAAATGGCATTCGTAAAAGAATATCTTTTGATGTTAGTTCATAATTATAGATTTCTTCTATTGTTATTATTTTATCTCATATCTGTATTTTTACACTTTTAGCTTTATATGTAATTAAGCTTCCTTCATTATTAAATCTTTTGACTACTATTGGTGTTTTTAAATTATCCCATTTACTTTTTGGTAAACAGTTGTATCTACATAAGTTTGGTTCTGCTCCTTTAACTATCATAGGTGTATAATACCTATTATAATATCCTTCTACTATTATTTTTACAAGTACATATATTTTCATATCATGTTAAAGTTCTTTTTATGAATAATCTTTCTTTATTATATATTATAGATAATTGTGTATGTTCTATATTGTATGGTTTTACTTGTTCTAACCATTTTATTCCTGATATTATGTCTGCTTTTTTCATTTCTTCCTTTATTTCAAATTCTATTTTTATTTTTCTGACTCCAATTATTATTATTTTTTCTGCCGTATCTTTAATGTTTATTAGACTCCTTGGTAGATCTGGGCATATATCACTATTAGATTTTATTTCATCACTTTTTACTAGATATTTTGCTATATAATTTTCTTCTTGTCCTGTGTTTAAGAGTATTAAATATTCCTTTTTCATTTATTGTTCATGTTATATAATATTGATTTAAATTAACTGTTGAAGTTGTTTCATAACTTGTTCTTTTTGATGAGCTTGATGATTCTGGTTTTTATGAGCTATTCTTTTTGTTGTACTTATTCTATCATTTATTATTTATAAATCTTCTTCTATATTTATGTCTTTGTAACTATAATCATTATTATCAATTGTTTTTACAAATGATTCAAAAGGACTTTCTATTTGTATTTTATTAATTTTATTTTTTCCTGTTATTTTATGTTTTGTTGTTAATACATATAGATTTTTTCATCTTGCTGTAAATATTTTACTTCCTGGGGTTAGTTCTATTCCTAATATTTTTCAATATAATACTAATGATTTATGTATATTTTTATCTGTTATTGCTACTGAATAATTCACACTTATTATAAATTAAAATTTTTGGTATATTAAATTTCCTTTTATGGCTGTTATTATTCTTTTTTCTATTCATTTTTTAATTCTATCATCTGCTAAATATAATTCAATTGGTGTATTTATTCCTTCTCTAAAACATGCTTTTATTAATATCTCTGTTCCTCCACAGTGTACATATTTTATTGGGTCTTTACTTTTTATATCGTTTATTTCTTTATTAATTATTCTTTTTGTTATTAGTGGTATACTAGCTCTTTCTTTTGCATATCTAAAGTCTATTACGTGTTCTTTTTTGCTTACTACGTAGTATTATTCCCTTTTTCTACTAAATATATTTTTTATTGTTGGTATTTTAAATATTTTTTCAACACTTAAGTCTAACTCTTTTCCTTTTATTTCTTCAAATATATTACTGTCAAATATTATTTTTTGATCTGTTCCTTCTTCATTTAAATATTCTTCCTTTGTTATTATTTTTATATCTTCTTCAATTATTTGGTTCATTTTTATATCTTTTTCAGTTATTTGATTCATCTAATTCACTATCTA
>NC_061111.1:231773364-231787650 GCF_002878395.1 Capsicum annuum | reverse complement strand
ATATACTATCTTCACTTTCTAATTCATAATCTATATAATCTATTTGCATATATTCTGTATTTTCTATTTTTATTTCTGATATTTGTTTATTTTTCGGGTTTTTTGGTAATTTATAATCTCTAGCTAAATGTCCTAGTTTTCCACAATTATAACAAGTACATTCTTTTATGGATTTCTTTTTTCTATATGGTCTTTTATGTTTATAATTTTTTACATAATATGTTTTTCTTGGTTTCTTATATTTATATTTTGATTTTTTGTATTTCTTATATTTCTTATGTCTTTTTCTTTTCTTATAATATCTTTCTTCATATCCAAATTGAGGTGCTATTTTATCTTTGCAACATGCTAAATTTCTTATTAATGTTTTTTCCATTTTTATTTCCTCTCTATATTTTTCACATAGATTTCTGTATGATTGTTGTAAAAATTTTATTCGTGCTCCTAGGGTATCTACTATTTTTGCTTTATCCTAACTTTTTATTATTTTTGAACTAAATGGTTCAGGTAATTTACTAAAATATAATTTTCTTATTTCTTTACTTTCTTCTATATTGTATGTTCTTTTATAATAATATTCTTTAAATGCGCATGTATACTCATCTATATAGCACATATTACATATTGCTAATTTTAACATTACATTCCTATTCGTATCTTTCTCTTTATTTTGCTTTTCTTCTTCTTTTGTTATACTACTAAATTCTTCTCTTATAGCTATTTCATATTGTTTCAATATTTCTGTTGGTAGTATTTTAGTAGGTATTGATGTTCCTTCTGTTTTATTATCAGTTCTTAGTACTTTTTTACTTGTTTCGGATAGGTTTAAAAATCATAATTTTACTGTTCCTATTAATGTCTTTTCTATATATTCTGGTGTATTTATTGTATCTATTTTATCATCTAATAATTATTTTGACATGTATCCTACCCATAGTTGTATTATTTTATTTTTGTCTATTACACAGTGTAAATCTAAAAAGTTGTAATTAATTATTTGTTTTGGTATCCATTTATTATATTCATTCTTTGGATTATATCTCTTAAACTTATTTTTGTAATTATAGGTTGGTTTTCTTATTTCTTATGTACTAGGTATTATATTTTTATCTAGAGTATTTACTTCTATATTTATTAGTTCTAGATTTTCTTTATTCATTACTTCTTGTTTTTCATTAATTTCTAGTTTTCCTATGTTTTCTAGAATTTCTGTATATGTTTCACTATCTTCCGAATCATAATTATCTGTTTCTTCAGCATCTATTATATTTATTTCTTATTCACTGGTTTCTGGTTCTTTAGTTTTTATTTCTAAATTTTCTTTAAATTGATTTATCTCGTTTATAATTTTTGTTCTTTATCTTTTTCTTCTTTTTCTTTCTGGCTCTTTTCATATAAATATTTTAGCATTTGTAGTTCTTTTTCTAATTCAGCAATCCTACTATTTTTAGTTTCTTCTATTTTTCGTATTTCTTCTGTGGTTTGTTGTTTTATTTTATCTATTTCCTTTTTTCTGTCTATCTCTTCGTTTTCTCTTTCTATTCTTACCATGGCTGCCAACTTATCTTCTAATTTTAATTCTTCTTTTTTCTAACATTAAATATAAATTTTCACCTATTTTCTTATATCTTCTTCCTAAATTAGAGAATACTATTTTTATTTTTAATCCTTCGTGATTTTCATATGTTTTTTCATCTATTATAAATTCTTCTTTGTTCATTTTATTTAAATGTATATAGGTTGTGTTGATATATATATTCTAGACTATCTATTGTTGATTCTAAATTTGATATTTCTTCTTTTTGTGCATTTATTGAGTTTTTACTAACTCCGACAATTATGTTATACTGTAGTCTTTCTATCCTTATTCTTAATTCTTTACGTTTTTCAGTTATTATTTGTTTTAATTCTTTATATTATTGTGGTTTTTGTACGTTATTGATCTAAACAATATTTATAATATTTTGATGGATATCTAGATCTAATTTTATCATAATTAATAAATTAATCAAATAAATTCAATTATATACTACTTTCATAACTTTAATTAGCATAGGTTCTGATACCAATTTTAGGGGGGTGCGGATAACTTGGGTAATAAATAGATCTATTACCAATTTAAAAATCAATTGACTGATTGCATTGCAATTATGACTAATTTGGATTCAATTTTCTACCAAATCTAATAAAATGACTAAATTGTGTTGAAATTTTAAATGAATTATTAACCATTTTAGTCTCGAGTTGCTTAGTTTACTATAATCAAGTAAATATCTTCAAAGTAATACATTTTTAAGAACAAAATATATTTAAATCAAGATTTACCCATTTGAATAATTTTTTTAAGACGGTCTTCAGTTAAAAGCCAATTTCGAATATAATTATTATTTAAGTAATAAAATTTATACGATCTCGTATATATGAGTACAAAAATGTATAATCCCAACTTAAATAACCAAATTAACCGAAATAGATAGTTTAGAAAGACTTTATTAGGATAAGACACATGTTTCGATTTACTTAAAATCAAAGAAACTAAAAATTAAACTTATTCTTGTTTGAAAAAAAATTAGGTGTCGACAAAAGGTACGAACCGTACCTTCAACCTATGACTTGTTCTATTGAGACGTAGTCATTGCAATCACTGCTTGATAGTGCTTCACTAAAACATTTTTAACATTTTAGTCCAAAATTTTAGTGACAAATGGTTAGTGGCGTTGGAAAGAATACAAAAATAACTTTAATTTTATGGGTATGTGGGTCCGTAACTTTTTATATATTAGGAGGATCATTTTATGTTGACTCTAGTATTTCTTAGGATTTAGTCAGTTGAAGAGTTTTTGACTCTAATTTGTGTTAAGAAACTTTTATGATTTTAAATCACATCCAATACTCTTATGATACTTATATTCATAATTCTTGGTAGTTGACATTCCATGGGATTGGAAAAAGACTATTTAATATGACTTATAAAATTAGATTGGCAAATTATAAGTAATAGTATGAGTTGTAGGTATGAGTCGTGGTTCTTAGGAAGGATTTTTAATTCTCTGGAATTTATCCTTTTGCATCAGTATGAGTCAACGCACAACTTGCACATTGATCCCACGACTCGTGGTGACAGGAATTCTTTAAGAAGTGTGGGAAAGCTTACCATGAGTCAATCTATGAGTCATATATTCTTGTATAATTTGTATAATAAGTGATATTGGCTTGGGACTTCGATAGTTAAGCTAGTTTTGGAGTTAGGTTTGGGTTTTTGTAATGGAAAAGTTTTGGGGTGTTACATGTTACTAATGCAAAATTTAAGAACTCTATTCAAATGCTTTCTTGGGCTATGACAACCCATTGATCATAAGGGAATAACTCTTATAGGTCCTAAAAGTATTCCAGAAACTACTAGGATTTGTAAGTTTCTTAGGATGAATCCACCTGGGCTCTTTTGGTCAAAGATGGGCGAGGATCCAAAGGATTTTCTTGATGAGGTTTATAGTTTTTTCGTATGATGTATTTGAATGATGTTGAATGCATTGATCTTGTTGCTTACCAACTTAAGGATGTTTCTAAGATTCGGTTCGATGAATGAAAGAAAGATAGGGGTACAGGTGCTGCTTTTCCTAAGTGGGCTATATTTAAGGAAACTTTCTTGGGTTATTATTTTTCTCGAGAGTTGAAAAAGGCAAAGAATTAATAGTTCTTTAATTTAGAGCAAGATTCTATGAGTACGGGGGAGTACTGCATTAAGTTTACATAGCTATCTCATTATGCTCTGAACATGGACACAGTTGTGATGAATATGATGAGTTTATTTGTCATTGACTTTCTTGCCTTTTTGCTTAGGAATGTAAAATGGTTATGTTGATTAGAGATATGGGCATTTCCAAACTTGTGGTCCATGTTCAATAGATTAAAGAGGACTAGTTGAAGATTGGAAAAAGTTTTATAATAAGAAGGCTAGGACATCAGGTAACAAGTTTAGTTAATAGATGATTGGTAATGGGAATCATTCATCTTTTCAAACTAGGCTATCTGGACCTGCTCCATATTTAGCCAGTATGCCTACACCAGGCCCAGGTATGATTAAAGGCTAGATCATTGTAATCCTAGAATAGTATTGCTAGAGGATTCAAAGCTTACCCTATCTATTACACCAGGGGAAAAAATCATCCCGATGAGTATTTGTATGGTAAGGACGGTTTCAATAGATGTGGTCAGACAAGTCACATGCTTAATATTAGAACTTTACTAGGTAGGGTAATAGGGGTAACAGACTTCAGGCTGCTTTATCTTTATCTCTAACATGCTAGAATTCTCAGAAGGGAACTACTTTAGTATAAGTGGGAATCAAAACCACTTTTATTCTTTGACTTCTCATTAGGATCAATAGACTTTCCTGATGTTGTTACTGGTATGTTAAAAGTCTACTCTCTTAAAGTTATTCCTTGTTATATCCTAGAGCTACCTTGTCCTTTGTGACTCCTTATGTTGTTGTAAATCTTAGAGTCAGTCTCGAACAACTCTTAGATCCCTTCTCCATTTTCACTTTAGTCGGAGAATCTTTTGTACCTAGAAGGATTTATTTGAGTTGTCCAATTTCTTCAATCATAAGGACACTACAACTAATATAGTAGAGTTACACATGATAGACTTCAATATTATTTTGATTATGGACTGTTTGTATTCTTGTTATGCTTCAGTTGATTGTAGAATAAGAGTTGTTAAATTCCAATTTCCTAATAAACCAGTTTTAGAATGAAATAGTAGTCTTACAGTACCTACATGTTGTTTCATCTCATATCTCAAGCTAGAAAAATAATTTGTAATGGTTAAGAATCAATCACATAGTAAGGGTTAAGGATTCTACTTTCGAGACCCTAAATCTTTAGTTAGTTCCCGTAGTCAATGAGTTTCCAGAAGTCTTTAGCATAAAGATTCTTCTGATATAGGAAAATAGACTTTGGAACAAACATTTTTCCTGATATGTAGCCTATCTCTATTCTGTCAACTGAGTTAAAGAGTAGTTGAAAAATCTTTTACATATGGTTTTTATCAAGCCTAGTATTTTTTCGTAGGGTGCTCCAGTCATCTTTGTGCTTAAGAAAGATAGCTACCTCCAAATAGGGCTGGGCATAAAATATCAGAAATCGAATAACCAAACTGAGCCAAACAATTTGATGATTGATATTTGGTAATTCAGTATTTGGGAGTACAATCTTAATATCTCGGTATTCGAGATCAGGTTTGGTACAAGATATTAATATTGTTTGGTATTTAGTATTTACTAGTATAAAATTATTTAATATATATATGTATATATATATACATAGTCTAACTAATCCAATAGATAATAGTATTAAACATTCCAAATAATCTCTTGGAACCTGGTAAAATATATTCATAAAAAGCAAGAAAAATACTTAATAAGGTTTTTGTTAAATATACTCTTTGAAGTTTAAATGTTGTTTGTATATCTCCAACTTTAATGTGGTATTACCAAATACAGTACTGAATCAAAGTTTAATTCATCAATTACTGAATAATCAAATCAATATTTAAAAGTATGGTATGTGGTATCTACTTTTAAATACTGATTATCGAGTTGCCGAACCTGAACTCTGAAAATACCAAATCAAATATCGAACTCCCAACCCTACCTCTAAATATGCATTGATTACTAGTAGTTGATAAAGGTCATAGTAAAACATAAATATCCCATTTTTAGACTTGATGACCAACTTCACAGTGGGAGTTATTTCTCCAAGATTGATTTTCTTTTAGGTTACCATCAATTGAAAGTTAGAGAATATAACACCCCAAACTTCAAAACTAAGATCTGAACCATTCTTCATATGTGTATAGACCTGAATTTGATAATTTCTAAATTTACATTAGTGTTAAATTCAGTTCATTAGAGTGGTAAGAGCTTTGGATATGAATAAAGGTCATAAGGAACTTCTAGCTCAAAGACGAGTTGAAAGTTTCTTTATTGAATGAGTTTTCATATAAGATTCTACTAGGGTCAACTTCAAACGAGCATTAATCTAAGAATATAAGGAGTTATGAGACACAATACCTACTAAATTAAAGGTATTCAAGCCTTATTTCCAATGTCACCGATCGTTTGTTTATCCAATTCCATAGAAGAAAGTTATTATTTTACAAAGAGTGTTAGTTTGCAAAAGATTGATAGATAGAGTGACAAACTATCACTTGGATGACATCCCACCACTGTGAAGTCGACAAACCTATCTAGTGAGCTAAAAATTTGTCTTGAACTCAACGACTTGACTCACAATCGGGAACCATGGTCCTTCAGATTTTTTTTTTCTTTTGAATAGTTATTTGAGGTGTAGTTTATTCCTTTCCTTACTCAAGTGACCCTTCCCCATGTTTTTAAAAACCCAATAAGGGTTATTTCTCAAAAGAAAACATTACTAGTCTCTCCCAATTTCCTTACCTTTTCCCAAAACTCAAGAACACATAGAAAGATTTCTAAGATCCCAAAACTCTAAAGCTCCCAAGCTTAAGATTTACTCTGAGAACTCTTCTAGCTAAGGTAAGTAGGACTTTAATGGGGGTTTTCTTTCACCCTCATGTCCAAAACTCTACTAATTTTTTGAAATTCAAGCTTATGGTTAGGGTTATGAACCTACTTTAAGTTTTCTCTTTATTTAAGAAAATTTACCGATTTAGTTGAAGCTTTTACTTATGTTTATGATACTTATGAATATTGTCTTTTTATTTTTATGCATATAAAGGTGTCTCCTTGTTGGATTCTTGACATGATTTTTACTCATTATTCATGAAGCCTATGTTCTAAAGTATGAAAATTTGAATCTTTATTATAGTATGAACATTCAAGAAGGTAGAGTGATCTATAAGGGTGAAATTCATGATTTTACACATGATTTGTGTATGATACGAGCATATATTATGAACTATTTTGGGAGTCTTATTTATATCACTTTTTAGGTAAAATTCAAGATCCTTATAAATATGGTTCTAACTTTAGCAGGTTAGAGAAATCATTTCAGTGGGGGTGTATGATACTAGACTATATGATTCTCACATAATTTATGTCGGTTATAAAAAAAATCCCACCTAAAAGACAAATTATTTTTTATAGTTTACATGATATGATCCTTATATGATTTTGTGCTGTATGATTTCTATTATACATTCTTTGCAGAACATCCTATTTTCTAGTCTTGGAACTTCTTTCACTCTCAGTTGATATGTACATCTATAAAATTAACACTTTGGTCCCTTTATTTAATTTATGCTAAGATCATACTTTTAGTTATTTAGTTTTGTTACTACATACTCAGTACCTTATTTGTATTTTCATATCTTTTCTTTCTACATTTTCATGGATGTATATACGAGTGCTTGTTCTCAGGTTCTTGGTTAGACATTAGCATTACAGATTCTAGCAGTGGTGAGTCCTCCTCATTTGGGGACCTAGTTTAGTTGTTCTTTCTTACATTTAGACACTATTAAATGGGTAGTTAGGTGCTTTGTCCTAGTGTATTATCTTACTCATATTTAGATACTTGATAGACATTAGGGTATGGTTGATGATAGTGCTTTAGACTCGATATTTTGTTCATTGAACTTCCAATTGTGTTTTAGAACACATAAGTTATGATTTAAGTTATAATGTAACAATCCAAGACTACCCCTAGATGTCACACGGTTCTTAGGACTAAAAACAGCCTTGAAACTAACCCATGGTACCTACTTATCATTGGATCATGGTAAACTCACTTAAAACATAAGTAGAAGTTTAAATTTAGAAGCCTGAATCAAATCGGATAAAACCATCTCAACATCTCAACCTGAACAAAATGTCAACTGAAACATACAAATATCTGAAATAACTACCCTATCTAGACAAGCCTCTAAACATATTGGAGGGGATAATCCTTAGCTAACTGGAAAACTATAAAGTCTAAAATAACATAAGCTAGGGAGTGTATGCAACATATAATCATAATGGGAATGATATTATAAATGCATGCCTATATAAGAAAATATATATTTCCACCATTTTCATGAGTACAATGAGAAGCTGAAGTGTAGAATACATGTAAAGCTTCAAAACATAATGTAATAAAATATAGTGAACCATGTAAATACATTTAAGTTTTAAAACTGATTTACTGTGGTAGATTATCTTAACCTACATAATCCATATGAGCTAATGTGGAACTCTAGGTATACACCTCATCGCGAGGTCCCAATATGCCTTGCTAGGAGATAAAGGCATGGCTAAGTGGAATCTAATATATACAATCCATTAGGAGGACCTAATATACCATTTCCAAGGCTATAAATGTATGATTGTTATGGATCCATTAGAATAAAGCCAAAAGACTAAGTGAACCTACAGTGGCACATAATTCTAGGACTCGGGTATGCTAAATCCGTGTCCACTAGGTGGTAAAAAATACTCTCAAAACCATACTGAAGCTCATACTAAACAAACTTGATCATGAAGTAAGCATAACTAGTTTATAAGACTGTAAACCAATTATGCTTTTGATTCTGTTTCTAAATCATATGTAAACTTCATGAGGTTCGTAATGAGCTTAGGTGTATAGTTTTGAACTCATGTTGAGTACTTCATACCATATCAAGAATCATGTAATGTCTACTAAATCATCAAATTTCAGGTAAAAGAAATGATAGAATTAAGCATATGAAATAAACCCCTAAACAAGTTTATAATCCAACCAATAAAATCATTAAGTCATAATACATAAACAAACTTATTTAGGGGCTTGAAATTAAAGGTCATGAAATTTGGGTATGAATGAACCTTAGTTTCTAGCTTTGAGATTAGTTAAAGAAAATGACATATTTAGGCACAAGTATGAAAGGGAATCTATGTTGAAAACCCCACATACCTAAATTTATCTCTCTTTTTGAAGGAAAACTTGAGTCTGGAGCCTTGGAAGTTAAACTTTGAGAAGAAATTCTAATTTCATTTTTCTTGAGAGTGGAGAGGATAAAGAGCAAGTGAAACTTGCTAAATGCTGAATAAACAATGTTAATAGAGTGATGTAAATCATAGGAAAGAGGTTTTGGGTAAGAAAGGAACCAAACTAACCCTTATAAAAACTCTTAAAAAGTGTAGAAAATCTGACTGTTCAGGTGACGAGACTTCAAATCCTTGATTAATTGTCACCCCAAACCATTAAAACATGGCAAAAAATTTGTCATTCTGGTTAAGCCTAACGCCATGCCTTGATGGTTCATCATAAGTGTAATAGTTCATCACTCGACCATCACACTTTAACAGACAAACACTTTCGAGTAAATTAAGCATAACTTTCTACTCCAATATTGAGTTAAGGAAAAATTTGATGCGGTGGAAAGAAGACTCAAAGATATTTTATTTGGTGGGTCTTGTTCTTTATAAATCTTCATATTCCATCAGTTAATAATCATTTGAAGTTGGATCAAAAAGAATCTCACATTAGAACTTGGACGAAAAGAGGAGTTTTTAATTCAACTACGTATTAAGGACTTCTCATGACCCTAAAACACATAATAACCCACTAAGAACATGCATAAAATCTTGAATTATTACAATATCTCCCCCTTGCAATCATTCATCCTTGAATAAATATTGAGATTGAATTTAATAAGATCGACTAAGGAACATAAGGCTGAATTTAGAATAATTCATTAAGAATGATAGAAACTAACTCATATTAGGTAACATGGTTCAACTACAACCTTTTAGCCAAACAAGTGTACATGGAATTTCATGATACTAAAAAAGAAATTTGAAACTGAGGGAATATTTTTAGAAGGAAGATTTATACCTTATATTAGCTCAGCTCTAAGAGTTAAAAAGTGAGGGTATCTGTTCATCATAGTTTCCTATACTTCCCAAGTTGCCCCCTCAACTAACAGGTTCCTCCATAATACATTCACTAAAGTAATTTCCTTATTCCTTAATTGTCAAACCTGACGGTCAAAGATCTCAATCAAAACCTTCTCATAGGATAAACTATCTTTCACCCCAATACTCTCTACAGGAGCAACTAAGGATGGATCTCCAATACATTTCTTCAATATAGACACATGAAAGACTGAATGGACTGTGCTAAACTTTGCTGAATGATATAGATCATAAGCAATATCTCCAATACACCTTAATTATAAGTTCCATTATACCAGAGACTAAGTTTCCCTTTTTCCCCAAATGTCATGACCCCTTTCAAGGGTGACACCTTTAGGAACACCTAATCACCAACAAAAAAATTAGTTCTCTCCAATTATCATCTGCATGTGATTTTTTATGGATCTGATCCATTTTTAGTCTTTCTCAAATCAATTGAACTTTCTATATATCTTTGAGAAAGGTATCTAATCAAATCAAAGTGGCCTCACCAACTTTAAAAAATCATATAGGAGACCTACATATACATCCACATAGAGCTTCAAATGGAGCCATCTGGATTCTAAAGTTGTAGTTATTGTTATACACAACCTCAATAAGAGGTATGTGATCATCTCAAATCCCTTTGAAATCAATTAGATAGTCTCTCAATGTGTCCTCTAAAGTTTGGATGGTGCGCTATGCCTGGCCATCTGTCTAGGGGTGACAAGTAGTACTAGTCTTCACTTTTGTCCCAAGAACCTTTTAAATATATGGCAAAAATTATGAGGTGAATGGGTACCTCAGCCTGAGATAATAGATAAAAGAAACCCATGAAGCCTAACTAACCCATGGTTGTATAACATAGTATAATCTTTAGTTGTATTTGAGGTTTTGACTAGCAAAAAGTGGGCTGATTTAGTCATCTGGTCCACAATAGCCAAATCAAATTGTGTTGACACCTAGTGTGAATAAGCCCCATATAAAATCCATATTGATAATATCCCACTTCTATATGGGTATACTAATATCCTTAAGTATGCCTTCACTCCTTTGATTCTCAACCTTTACTTATTGATAGTTGGGGAATCTAGCTACAAAATTTGCTATGCCTCTCTTTATATCATTCTACCAATAGACTTCTTGTAGATCGCAGTATATCTTAGTGGCACTAGGATGGATTGGGAACTTAGAACTATGAGCCTCTACTAATATTTGATCTCTCAATACATTAACATCAAGAATGCATAAGTGGCACAAATAATAAAGTGTACCATTTCCCCGGGAGAAAACCTATACCTTTTATTACTGGACTGCATTAATTAACTGACTCATTATATGGTTATCACATTATTTTTCCCTTCACCCATGTTACAAAGGGCAACTCTAAACCATTTTGTATCATCATCCCACTATTATCCATATCAATCAAACAAACCCTTAAATGATCCAATCAATACACATCCTTAGACAACTTGTTTTTATCATCTACTACATGGGCTACACTTCCCATATACAACCTACCTAGAGCATTGACAACCATAGTTGCTTTACCTAGGTGGTAGAGAACATTTATATCATAATTCTTTAGTAGTTCCAACCACCTTCTTTGACAAATATTTAACTCTTTCTGGTTGAACACATATTAAAGACTTTTATGGTCAGTGAAAATATCAACATAGCCTCTATATAAATAATATCTCCAAATATTTAGGGCAAAGACTACTATTGCCAACTCTAGGTCATGAGTCGAATGATTCTTCGCATGACCCTTGAGTTTTCTGGAGGTATAAGTTATCAACCTTCTAGTTTGCACCAATACACATCCAAGACCAACCCTCGAGGAATCACAATATGTTAAAACCCCTTTTGTCCTTCAAATATGGTTGACATGGCTAATATTGGTGTTGAAGTCAATCTGACCTTCAACTCTTGAAAAATTTTCTCGTACATGTTTGACCATTAGAACTTTACCTTTTTCTGTGTCAACTCAGTCAATGGTGCAACAATAGAGGAAACCCCCCCAATAAATCTTCTATAATAACCAGCTAAATCCAAGAAGATCCTAATGTTGGATGGAGTAATAGGACTAAGACAACACTTCACAATATCTATTTTCTAAGGTTATACATGAACACCCTTGCTAGAAATTGCATAACCTAAAAAGGCCACTAACTTCAACCAAAATTTACACTTACTAACTTTCACAAATAGCTAACAATCTTGAGGGTTTACAACACTATTCTTAGATGATTTGCATAATTCTTCTCATTCTAAGAATAGACAAGTATGTCATCAATGAAGACAAGAAAAACTTGTCTAAATATTGCTTGAAGACCCTATTCATTAAATCCATAAAAGCTATAGGAGAATTCATTTCCCAAAGGAATAACCATAAACTCAAAGTAATGATATTGAGTCCTAAAAGCTGTCTTAGGGATGTCAGATTCCTTAACCTTTAACTGATGATATCCTGACCTAGGATCAATTTTTGAAAAGTAATGAGCACTTTGACTCTAGTCAAATAGGTCATCGATTCTAGGGATAGGATATTTATTCTTGATGGTGACTTTGTTTAACTATCTGTAATCTATACATATATTGAGAGTACCTCCTTATTTCACTCGAATAAAATTAGAGTGTCCCATAGAGAAATATCAAGCCTGATAAAACCCTTATCTAAGATATCTAAGTTGTTTCTTCAACTCCTCAAGCTCTACTAGATCCATTTTTTAAAGAGGGATGGAAATAGGTTGGGGATATTGAAAAAGGTCAATCCCAAATTTATCCCTTATCAGGAGGAACTTTGGATAGATCCTCAAGAAAGACATCCAGAAAATCATTGACCATGGAAACTGATTTGAGGTCTGATTCTCATACTTAAAATCTTGAACCTGAACTAAATGGTATATACATATCATAGAGATTAAAATTTTTAGCATTTAGATAGGAGATGAGATAACCCTACATTTTGTGACAAGCCATCAGGCTTGTGACAAGTCGTCACGGAGTTTCCAGGCTGACACGCTGGAGTAAAATAAGCATAACTCTTTGCTCCGATAGCAGATTTTGACGAAATTGGTATCGTTGGAAAGATGATTCAATTATTTATATTTTAGTATGTCATGGGATCAATGATTCATAGTATAACGAGAGATATAATCATTTGAAGTTGGATATGGAAAAATCCTTCCCAAGAATTCAATTGGTAAGGAATGTTTTAATTCACCTAATCGCTAGGACATCTTTGAGGTCTTAATACAAATCACCCTTGATTAGAAAATAACCAAAGCACTATAATTTATTTCTCATGAGCTTGATTCATGGTTGCACTATTGGTTAGAGTCTCGGGGTATTACAAAATGGCTCTATCTCCCTCACCGGGTGTTTGAGTTGGGTGAATCTTATGTTGATGGAAAGTTTATCCAATTATCCACATGATAGAAAGTGGAATTTAGGGAAATACAACACTATATAAACAACAATAACTTTGGAATTCATCCATATTCACTCAAAAGATGGATTTAGGCTGAAGAAATGATTGGGGTATTACAATATCTCTCCCTTGGAAACATTCGTCCTCGAATGTTGCTATTTGTCCAAGAATACAGAGACAACTAAAGACACACAGCTGAAACAAATTGCTAATCTGAATCTATATCTTTCTAAACTTTGAAGTACTTCGTTGAATGTATAAACTCATGATGAGAATAGCTATACTGCTGGATCCGAGACTGGAAAAAAATAGATAGAGGACAACTGTAATTCTCGACTGAATTTGAGATGATTTGCCTTCTGCTTATATTAAACAACGGGCTAATGCTGAGAGTTTAGAATTCACTTGGTGTGATAAGGGTGTAATCGTACTCATAGACGGCGAAGAGATAATATTTGCAGGCATAGGTCATGAGAAACAAGGATAAGACTACACAATGGGTATTACATTGTCTGGATTAGAATACTTGGTAAACAAAGATTGTTCAATGAATGCTTACAGACTGAATCACAATTATATATCTGAATCTGAAACTGATGCATGATACACATACTGAACTGAATTCGTAGATTTTGGGTGCGAGAAACTACTTACTAATTACCTGTACTTATGAAACTTCGAGAGGTAAGACCAGACTAGTTCAAAAAAATGGAAGACCATAGAAATCTATTTCCCAAATTTTAAAAACTGGGTTGCTAACTATACAAACTGAATTGTACTAGATACTCATACTTAAGTAGAGGATTTCTTCAACACCCTCCCAAGGAATTCTAATGGTCTGAAGGAGCAAAGAACTTTAGGCAAGATCTAAACAAGACATCTGAATCAGAGATCATAGAATTACCATAATTCCATAACTTGAAACCTAAACCTATGAATCATAAGTCAGGACAAAAGT
>NC_061111.1:231722440-231773264 GCF_002878395.1 Capsicum annuum | reverse complement strand
ATACTTAAGTAGAGGATTTCTTCAATACCCTCCCAAGGAATTCTAATGGTCTGAAGGAGCAAAGAACTTTAGGCAAGATCTAAACAAGACATCTGAATCAGAGATCATAGAATTACCATAATTCCATAACTTGAAACCTAAACCTATGAATCATAAGTCAGGACAAAAGTACTAAGCTTCAAGCAAGGCAACTCCTTACTCTCAAACTCAACCACACTTCTCAAACACTCTCTCGACTATACTATACCCTTCTAATACTATACTTGATCGATTCAACTTACAATCCTCACATTACACCGATACTTCCATCTACTCATATCCCCTCAAACCAAACCCCCTCATCGTCTTCATGCCTAACCTAGAACTACAAGATTCACCACATAACCCTATTCTGAATCATGAGCTCCCACACATCTATATTCTTACAACCTCTCACTTCAAGAGTAATTCTCATTACTACTTCGACAACTTCAATCCACCTAGTACTAGCCATTTACTAATGTGCAAGGCACCCATCCACATGCACACAAACACAACATTCAAGCCTATATTCATACCCTACACACCTCTTATCAAGAAAAATTTCCATGCACTCACCTCAAGCACACCTGGCATACTCCTAGCAAATCAAGTCCTACACAAATGCTTCACTCCAATATTCCTTCCAACTCATGGAATTACACAAAATAAACACACCACAATCTTTCCATTCATAACACGTTAAACTTCAACTAACCATAAAATGCATCAAAGACTTATCCTCAATCTTACTTCACATTACTGCCAAGCCAAAGTAGGCATGCCACCCTCTATCATTGATAAGGAAATATCTCCTCTCTCCCGACTAAACAACTATTCACCACCACTATCTTGGGTAAGGAAAGATAACTAAAAAATTAGAGCATGAGGATCTGACACATAAATAGATGCTATGAATAACTTGACACTCAACTGAGGCTTAAGGAATAGAGGATTTAACATCATAAAACCATCAAAGAAATATGGCCTGGGGACATGCACGATATAAATATGACTTTTTTTCTTTGCTGATCATTAAAAGTAGCGCTTGAACATTGGAACTGAACATGTCACAAAACTTGAGTACATAAGTCATGCGTTGCATGACCTAAATTGGGAATTCGTAACTATGAAATGTGATTCCAACCGGTGAAAGGTCTGAAACTCCGCATTTCAGTAACTAAGTGAGGACAAGATTCTTTATGGCATTACTGGACATGAATCATAGTCATAGAATCAAAACGCAAAGCATGAATGAATGCTGGAATGACAAAAAATACTAAAATAAAATGGGTCGAGCAATATCCCTTCTCACAGCTGTTCCACAACTTACTGGCACACCCATTAGAACCTGACAACCTAACCTGGTTACTCATTCTACTATCTCCCCCTTAGACTAAAGCCATTACACTCCTTGACTAAATTATTAGGAACATCGTTAATTACCTAACTAGTCTTCCTCCACCTAGAAACTCCATAGAACTTACTAATTATGCCACATACAATGACCCTAGAAAATAAAGCAGCCCCATAGCACCTTGGGCAAGATTTCTCACCAAGAACACAAAATCAAACTTAATTATAAGTTGATCAAACTCAAGCTCTTGTATACACTGTCCAAGCCCATTAGATCACTTCTTTATAACTAGCACCACTAATTAAGAAATCATCACATCCACCTTCATAGCCACCAATCATCTAAGGTTAATGCCTGACGCTCAACATAACTTACAACTCCACCTCACACACAGAATTCTCTCTTAGAAAATATAAAACAAAATGTCAATAAACACTAGCCTACTTAAACCACCTAATAACAATAATTAGTCATAATCATATGACCTCTCTCATTTATAATCCATCAACACGCCTCCCTTCTACCCATCATTACTATCTATCCTTCATACACAACTTAACTTAGTTCATAGCTTCCTAAGCCTCAACTTAACTTCCCCTTGCAATCTCAGGAGCACCTAAGTTAACAACACTCATCCACTAAGTATCATCATCCATAACCTACACTTATCTTGTGCAACACACGGTCAACAACTCTTTTCATACCTTAAGTAAACTATTATTTACCTCCACCAATAACTCTTTCTCTTTCTTCCATGAGCTGACACACAAGATCAATATCACTTCATCATTAACTCGATCACATGCAAAAGGCTCGGCTATACATACTCCCAATAAATCACACTTTTCACCTTTCTTGCCATTACACCTCTAAACCCAGTTCCAACCAGCATGAGGAAATAAGATACACAAAGAGTCACTAGTGAATTAAAATAGGCCTCACCCGGCTTCACTAGTCTTTGATTTTGCAATTTGAGAAAGAATTTGAGATAGATAACAAAGTAATTATGCTAGTGAATCGAAAGAGCCCCACACGGCTTCACCAGACTTTTAATTTCAACATCATGACGATAACAAGGTTACGAGAAGTAGAAACTCACCATACAATAGTCAATAATCTAAGAATACACATCTTACTCTATCTTAACTGAATGAATCATAAGGGAGAGGGCATAACATTGAACTTAGGAAACTTATAATATGTTGGTAAGCTCTTCTCAGGCCACTTTGTGAGACTTTTAAAATTTCTTGCTTACAAGTCTAAGGGCATTGTCAGTGAGGGAAATTAAAAGTTGCAGATCATGTTACCTCAAGAACAGTACATAGATAAGGAAGTATAGATTCTCATTATAGAATTTGAGAAGAAATCTAAAAGCGCAACTGACTTAGGCTTATTACACGATTCATAGGAAAGGAATTATAAGACACTAATAGGATACTTTCTAGCACATTTAAAACTCCATAACTATCTGTAGAGACTACTTAAGAAAGTACTATCTGCAAAGAGTTAAGCTTGATTGTCTCTAATACCTCAAAAATAAGGTGGGGATACCCTGAATAGAGGAATATGAGAAACTGCATAAGTTTCTCAAAGAAATTTTCTATAGCATGATCTAAGACATGAAAGAATGGAGACCTTTTCTAAATGTCTTATAGCCTCTTGAAGAAAAGTACAAATGTCTCCGTACCATTTCGCAAGACTCTACTAGACACGGCTTCATAGACACCCTAGGGCACTTGAACTCTATGCTCTGATACCAAGTTTATAACACCCCAAAATTGGGTCCCGAGAAATCACACGGTGCTTAGGGGCACAAGTGACCCTAAGCTAACCCTCCTACTGGCATAACTCATAAGCAAATGGATAAAATGCTTAAATCTATATAAAATTAGTGAAAACATAGAACTTCTCTGAACTTGATCAATATAAACATGAACTTTACAAGATTACAACTCTACTTTTACCAAACAAAACTAAAACTGAATACATCAACTTCTACTGACTGTCTATGAAGCCTTTACTGGTACTGACTTTAGATAGCCGGGTCATGACTCCAAACTATCTAAGCTCAGGACGACTAAAATAAGAAAATAGAATAATTCTTGAATTGTATAACAACCTCAAGCCCTCAAATCAAAAGGACTCATCATCTGCTGACTGGGAGCAGCGGACTGACTGAATGCGGTATCTATGCTACAATTTGTACCTACATTATAAGACACTGTAGCATATAGAAATATATGGGGGTCAGTACTTTAAGGAATGTACTGAGTATGTGGGGGTGCAATGCAACATTATAAATAATATCATAAATGATTATGAAAATCATGCATGCTGACGATAACAACTTTCTTTGCTTGAATTAACTGAAATATATTACTTGTAAATCATTAATAGTAATGCAAGCATTATATATCTCATAAATCATTAAAATCAACTCAAACTCTTTAAATCATGACTTAGAGTGACTCGGTAACTCATGAAACTTGAACTCTTATGGACTTGGGAGGTTCTTATAACCGACATAAACCATATGAGCTATATGGAGTCCAATATTTTTCCCTCCTAAGAAGAGAACCCCACATTGGCAGGAGAGTTCTACTCTTGCTAGGGAGTACAACCTAAGTTTAGTGATCACAATCTCATACTCGACCTCCTGCCTAAAATTATCAATATCAATCCTATGGTGGCATGTAGTTTTGGGGAAAATACCACATTTCCCACTCGGTCCTAAATAATACTCCCAGACACAAGCTCAGAACGCGTTAGGAAATCCACCACAAACATCACAAGGGTCTATTATGAAGACCAAATCAAATCTCTTTATTATTTATCAAATCATAATTAATTTGTGGATTCCTAACTTGACTCAAATCAAATCAATCTTTCTCAGTATCAAAATATATCAATTCATTAAGTCATGGCAACATCAATAACTGTGAAGAAATATCAAGACTCATTGTAACAACTCAATCTCATGAATCAATATAATCAATAATCCAATTTGTCATAAGAAAGCTTAAAGCTTGACACATGTCTTGAAAGCACTTGAAATACCAACTCATGGTAGAAACATGAAATTCACAATATTAAATATCAAGTCATAATTTGGAAATTGTAAAATAATCATGTATCAAAAACTTCAAGAAAACATCATAGAACTCATTCTTGACTCTCAAGCTCAAATATCAATATATATTTTCAATAGTCAAACTTCTCATAGAAAAGCTTAAACTATGACTCTTATCTGAAATCATTCAAAAATCATCAACTCATAATAACAATATTCAACTCATGGCATAAGTTCTCAATTTAAGAAATAAAATGATGAAATAGTCATGTGTATCAATCTTGAATAGATCAAATATCATAAATCATTAATAAAGTAATTTGGATGTAAACCCACTTTGCAAAATCATGAATTTCAATAGTAGAAATTAAATCTTTGGGCACAAGAACGAAAGAAGTGTTCTTGTTCAAACCCCACATACCTTGAATTATGATTTTAAGATGAGCAAGCTTGATTGGAAACTCTTCTACACACTTTTGAGCTAAGTTCTTGATGCCTTTGACTTGGAGAATTTGATTCTTGAACAACTTGGTGAAATCTTTGGAATATTCTTGATTTTTCTTGTAGAAGATTTGATTTAGAATTTTGGAAGAAACCCTAGTTCTAGATCTTTCTTGGAAGAGAAATGAGAGAAAATAAACTTCTCTTCTCTACTTGGATATATATATATATATATATATATAGGACCAAAATGGGCGGAAATGACCAAAATGCCCTTGCAAAAATGTCCCTTAATTGCTGAAAAAAATAGCTGACGACATCCGTGACAAGACTTCAGGTCCATAATAGGCCGTTATGAATTGTCGTCACAAAAAGGGTGGATTTTATGATTTTTGACTTAAGGTTGACGACATTTTGTGACAAGCCGTCAAACTTGTGACAAGCCATCACAAAATGTCATCACAAAAGGTTGGATTTTGTGACTTTCTACCTCAAGGTGATGACATTTTGTGACAAGCCATCAGGTTTGTGACAAGTCATCACAAAAGGTCGTCACGGAGTTTCCAGGCTGACATGCTGGACTAAAATAAGCCTCACTCTTTACTCTGATATCAGATTTTGATAAAATTGGTATTGTTGGAAAGATAATTCAATTATATATATTTTGGTAGGTATTGGGATCAATTATTCATAGTATAATGAGAGATATGATCATTTGAAGTTGGATATGGAAAAAGCCTTCCCAAGAATTCAATCGGTAAGGAATGTTTTGATTCACCTAATCGCTAGGACATATTTGAGGCCTTAATACACACCACCCTTGATTATAAAACAACCAAATCACTATAATTTATTTCTCATGAGCTTGATTCATGGTTGCACTATTGGTTAGAGTCTCGGGGTATTACAAAATGGCTCTAACTCCCTTACTCGATGTCCGATTTGAATGAATCTTATGTCAATGGAGAGATTATCCAATTCTCTATGTTTTATTTTGTGTTGTAAGTTCTGAATATTTCCATTGACATAAGATTCACTTGAATCAGATAAACTTATGGTCGAAGCACGTAGTGTGCATTATTTCATTCATCTAGGAGCCACCAAGATGTACCACGACTTACGGAAAATCTATTTGTTGAGTGGTATGAAGAGAGATATAGAAAAGTTAAGGTAGATCACCAAATACCTGGTGGTTTGTTGCAAGATTTTGGTATCCCTAATTGGAAGTGGGAAGAGGTGAATATGGATTATTTGACTAGTTTACCCCATTCGTGTCATCAGCATGATTCGATTAGGGTTAATGTAGACAGATTGACTAAGTTTTCGCATTTCTTTCCAGTTTTCACATCTTACACAGCTAAAGATTATGCTAAGTTGTACATCAGAGAGTTAGCTAGACAATATGGAGTTCCCTTTTCCATCATTTTAGATAAGGGTACTTAGTTTACTTCCCAGTTTTGGAGAGCTTTTCAGAAGGGTCTTGGTACCCAAGTCTATCTTAGTTCAAATTTCCACCCTCAGACAGATGGTCAAGAAGAGAAGACCATCCAAACTCTAGAAGATCTGTTGAGGGCATGTGCTCTTGATTTCAAAGGTAGTTAGGATAAACATTTTTTATTGATTGAGTTCGCTTATACTAATAGATACCATTCTAGCATATAGATGGCCCTATTTGAGGATCTTTATGAGAGGAGATGTAGATCACCCATAGGTTGGTTTGAAGTGGGTGAGGCTACTTTGATTGGGACTGACACAGTGTTTGAAGCTATGGAGAAGGTTTAGTTGAATAGAGAAAGATTAAAAACATCCCAGAGTCATTTAAAATCATATGCAGATGTAAGAAGAAAGGACCTCGAGTTTAAGATTAGTAATTAAGTGTATCTGAAGATTTCACCCATGAAAGGGGTGAAGAGATTTGGCAAAAAAGAAAAGCTTAGTCCTCGGTATGTTGGCCCTTATAGAATTTTGAGTCATGTTGGGAAAGTAGCTTATGATATTGAGTTTCCCGCAGACTTGTCAGCCGTTCATCCTGTATTCTATGTCTCTATGCTTAAGAAGTGCATCAGTGGCTCCACTTTTGTAGTTCCTCTAGAAAGATCAGATATTCAGGATAGGTTTTCATACGAAGAGATTCCAGTTGAGATTTTAGATCATCAGATCTATAGACTAAGGAACAAAGAAGTTCCTTTGGTCAATGTTCTTTGGCGGAATCAGTCTGTTGAGGGCGCCACTTGGGAAGTAGAATCAAATATGTGGTCTAAGTACCCTCACCTCTTCTCCACAATTTTTGATTCATTTGAAGGTAATACTATAGTACCTCAATTATGTGATCTAAGTACCCTCACCTCTTCTCCACAATTTTTGATTCATTTGAAGGTAATACTATAGTACCTCGATCGTTCCTTAAGTCTAAATCTGTCTTTTGAGTATATAGAGATGACTTCCAAAGTGAATGATGATTGAATCATACAGAATTTCTCCAATTTAAACTTTTTGTCTTGTAGAGCATTAAATAAGCTTTTATCAATACCAAATTTGCCCAAATCTGACACTCGGGTGAAGAGTTAGAGTCATTTCAGTGAGTCAGTGTGCCACATGGCACTTTAGCACGTTGCGGAGCCAGCCAAAATGGCAATTGTCATTTTCCAGTGAGCCTCCTTGATATTCACCACGTAACTCCAAGGCTCAATTTTAGGATTTTCAAATTCCAGTGCACCAACATGATTCCACCGCATCGTGGTGCCTTTCCAGGTCAAAACCAAGGTGACAACACAATTTCACCGTATAGTGACACTGAGCAATTTCCCAATTGTCAAAATCTAGTGAAGTTTCACGATTATGGCGTATCGCGCCAAGGACAAAAATCGGGCTCCAGTTCTAAAATTTGCTCAAGGGCATTTTGGTCATTTTCGCCTATTTTGGCCTCTATATATATATATCCAAGTAGAGGAGAGAAATTCATTTCTCTCCAATTTCTTTCCAAGAATATTCAAGAAGTTAGGGTTTTCTCTAAACCCAAAAATCAAATCTTCTCCAAGAAATTCAAGAATCTTCCAAAGATTTTACCAAGTTGTTTAAGGATTAAGTTCTCCAAGTCAAAGGCATTGAGAAACTTCGCTCAAAAGTGTGAAGAAGAGTTTCTAATCAAGCTTATTCATCTCAAATTCATAATCCAAGGTATGTGGGGTTTGAACAAGAATATCCTTTCATTCTTGTGCCCAAAGAATTGATTTTTACTATTGGAATTTCATGATCTTTGAAAGTGGGTTTACACCCAAATTTCTTTATTGATGATTTATGAGATTTGAGTTAATTAAGTTTGATATTTATGATTATTTTACCAGCACATTTCTTAAATTGAGAATTTATGCCATGAGTTGTATATTGTCATTATGCATTGATGATTTCTAAGCGATTTAAGACAAGTGTCATGATTTGTACTTTTCCATGAGAAGTTTCTGTATTGAATATATATATATATTGATATTGAGATTAAATGCCAAGAATGAATCCTATGGTGTTTTCTTGAAGCTTTTGATACTTGATATGATTTGATAAGAAAATGTACTTGATGATGAAAAAGATTATGTTGAGTTTGAGTCGAGTTAAGAATCCACAAGTTGATTATGATTCATAGATGAGATATATTTATATTTTGTTCTTCATGGTAGACCCTTGAGTTGATTGAGGTAGATTTCCTAACGCGTTTTGAGCTGAGCCTGGGAGTAGTATTTAGCACCGAGCGAGAAGTGTGGGTTCAGCGCATCCTACTTTTCCAGAACTACGTGCCACCATAGGATTGATATTTGAGGGCTAAAGTGCCGAGTTTGTGATCACAGAGATGAGTTTGAGGTTATACTCTCTGGCAAGAGTATAACACTCCCGCCAATGCGGGGTTCCTCCCTCAGGAGGGAAAAATATTGGACTCCATGCAGCTCACATAGTTTATGTTGGTTATAAGAAACTCCCAAGTCCATAATAGTCTAAGTTTCATGTATTATCGAGTCACTCTAAGTCTTGAGTCAAAGAGATTGAGTTGAGTACAATGATTCAGGAGAATTATAAAGCATGTGTTACTATTGATGATTTATGAGAAAACTATATTATAATTTAATTCAACCGAAGAGAGTCATTATTGTCAGCATGCAGATTTTATTTTACATTTATGATATTATTTAAAAATATTGCATACACCCCCACATACTCAGTATATTCCTTAAAGTACTGACCCTCATATATTTCTATGTGCTACAGTGTCTTATAATGTAGGTATAAGTTGTAGCACAGATACCACATTCAGTCAGTTTGTAGCTTCCAGTCAGCAGGTGATGAGTCCTTTTGATTCAAGGGCTTGAATTTTTTATATAGTTCGATAACTATTGTATTTTCTTATTTTAGTCATATTGAGCTTGGATAGTTGGGAGTCATGACCTGGCTATCTAAAGCCAGTACCATTAGAGGCTTCATAGACAGTCGGTAGAAGTTGATGTAATCAGTTTCAGTTTCATTCTGTAAAAGTAGACTTGTAATCTTGTAAAGTTCATCTTTGTATTGATCAAGTTCAGAGAAGTTCTATGTTTTCGTTCATTTTATATAGATTTAAGTATTTTATTCAGTTGCTTATGAGTTATGCCAGTAGGAGGGTTAACTAGGGGTCACTTGTGCCTCTAAGCACTGTATAACGTCTCGGGACCCAATTTTAGGGAGTTACAAACTTGGTATCAGAGCACAAAGTTCAAGTGTCCTAGGGTATTTGTGAAGCCGTGTCTAGTAGAATCTTGTGAAATGGTACAGAGACGTCTGTACTTTTCTTCGAGAGGATACAAGGCATTTAGGAAAGGTCTCCATTCTTTCAAGTCTTAGATCATTCTATAGAAAGGTTCTTTGAGAAACTTATACGGATTCTCATCTTACTCTATTCATGGTATCCCCGCCTTATTTTCAAGGTATTAGAGACAGTCAAGCTCAATTCTTTGTAGATAGTACTTTCTTAAATAGTCCCCCACAGATAGTTATGGAGTTCTAAATGAGCTAGAAAGTATTGTATTAGTGCCTTATCATGCTTTGCTTATAAATCGTGCAATAAGCCCAAGTCAGTTGCACTTTCAGATTCCTTCTCAGAATCCATGATGATAATCTATACTTTTTTATCTATGTACTGTTCTTGAGGTAACATAATTAGCGAGTTCCAATTTCCTCCCTCTAATAATGCTCTCAGACTTACTAGTTAGGAGTTTCAGAAGTTTCATAAAGCGGCTTGTTATAAGTTCCCCAAGCTTAATGTTATGTCCTCGCCCTTATGAGTCGTTCAGTTAAGATAAAGTGAGATGTGTATTCTTAAATCATCGAATATTGTATGTTAAGTTTCTACCTCTCGTAATCTTATCATCATTATGTTGTTGGAAATGAATGTGTAGTAAAACTGTGTGGGACTCGTTTGATTCACTAGCATAATTTCTTTGTTATCCACCTCAAATTCTTTTTTTCAAAATACAAAATCAAATACTAGTAAAGTCGGGTGAGGCCTATTTTGATTCACTAGCGACTCATTGTTCATCTTATTTCCTTGTGCTGATTGGAACTGAGTTTAGAGGTGTAGTGGTAAGAAGGGTGGTAAGCGTGATTTATTGAAAGTATGTATAGCTGAGCCTTTGTGCATGTGTTTGAGTTAGTGATGAAATGATATGTCCTTGTGTGTCAGGTCGTAGAAGAAAGAGAAAGAGTTATTGGTTAAGGTAAATAGTAGTTTACTTAAATTATGAAAAGAGTTGTTGACGGGGTGTGTTGTACAAGACAAGTATAGGTTATGGATGAAGATACTTAGTGGATGAGTGTTGTTAACTTAGGTGCTCCTGAGATTGCAAAAGGAAATTAAGTTGAGGCCTAGAGAGCTATGAACTAAGTAAAGTTGTGTATGAAGGATATATAGTAATGATGGGTAGAAGAAGGATGTGTTGATGGATTGTAAATGAGATAGGCCATATGATTATTACCAATTATTGTTGTTATGACGTTTAAGTGGGCTAGGATTTATTGATGTTTTGTTTTATAGTTTCTAAGTGAAAATTATGTGTGAGAGGTGGAGTTGTAAGTTATGTTGAGAGCTAGGCATTAAGCTTGGATGATTGGTGGCTATGAAGGTGTATATGATGATTTCTTGGTTAATGGCACTAGTTATAGGGAAGTGACCTAATATGCTTAAACAGTGTATGAAAGAGCTTAAGTTTGGTTGATTTGTAGTCAAGTTAGATATTGTATCTATGATAAGGAAGTTTGACCAAGGTGCTATGAGGCTGCATTATTTTTGAGGATCATTGCATGTGGTGAAGATAGTGGCACCGTGGATCTACTAGGTGGATAAAAGACTAGTCAGGTAATGAACGATATTCTTGATGGCTAAGTTAAGGAGTTTAGATTGAAAACATTGAGCCTTTTGTGTGATATTGATTCTTATTTTTTGGAAATATAAGCTTACAAGCGTGATATTAGTAGGCTATGACAGTAGTAGTAGAGTCCGTCAAAGGTTGGGAAGTATTCAAGTTAAGCGTTAGAATCTAAGATTTGAAATTTCAAAGTTGAGTTAATAGAAATAAGGGTTGAAGTGTTAGATGGTGTATACTTCGATTATGGGGAGGATCGTACAGATTCAAAGTTAGTAAGCGTGCAAGTATCATATGATAAATACTGGAGGTATAGAAGGATAGGTTGTAACTCAGACGGTGGTGTAAGGAAATGGTTGTATATTTTCAGGTGTAGTCATTCAGATTAAATTCTATTGTTCTTGTGTATTGATTATATCCCGGACTCTAGAGTAAAATGATTTCAGTTTAGACTAGCGTATATATAGTGGTTTACCTACTTAGAGTGATGGCTTAAGTCTAAGGGGGAGATGATAGGACGAGTAACCAAGTTAAGATTTCAGATTTTAGGAGATGTACCGGTAAGTTGTAAGATAGCGGTGAGAAAGAATGATGCTCGACCCATTCTTATTTCAGTATTTTTCAGTTATCCCAATAATTACTCATGCTTTACGTTTCAGTTCCATGATCATAACTCATGCATATCATAAAGAATCATGCCCTTTCTTAGTTTCCAAAATGCGGAGTTTCAAATCTTTCAGCAGTTGGAATTATATTCCGTAAGTTGCGAGTTCCAAATTTAGGTCATGCGGCTCATGACTCATGTACTCAAGCCTTGTGGTGTGTCCAATCCAAGTACTCAATTAATGCTTTTAATCAACAAAAATTTCAGATTTATATTGTGCATGTCCTCAGGCCGTATTTCTTTGATAAGTTTATGATGTTAAATCCTCTATTCCTCAAGCCTCATTTGAGTGTCAAGTTATTCATAGTATTTATTCATGTGTAAAATCCTTATGCCCTAATCTTTTAGTTATCTTTTCTTAACCAAGATAGTGGTGGTGAATAGTTATTTAGACCGGAGAGAGAAGATATTTCCTTATGAACGATAGAGGGTGGCATACTTACTTTGGCTAGGCGGTAATGTGAAGCGAGATTGAGGCTAAGTCTTTGATACATGTTATGGTTAGTTCAAGTTTAATGCGTTATGATTGGGAAGATTGTGGTATGTTCATTTTGTGTAATTCCATGAGTCTGAAGGAATATTGAAGTGAAGCATTTGTGTAGGACTTGATTAGTTAGGAGTATGTCGGGTGTGCTTGCTTAAGGTGAGTGCATGGAAGTTGTTCTTGATAAGAGGTGTGTAGTATATGAAGAAAAAGGCTTTATAAGTGTTTGATTAGGAATGCATATATGGTTATGAAAAATGGACTCAAAGGTCGTGTTTATGTATGTGCGGATGGATACATTGCATGTTAGTAAATGGATAGTACTAGGTGGATTGGAGTTTTCAAAGTGGTAATGATAATTACTCTTGAAGTGAGAAGTTGTAAAAAAATGTGGGTGTGTGGAAGTCCATGATTCAGAATGGTGTCATGTGGCAAATCTTGTGGTTCTAGGTTAGGCATAAAGACGATGAGGGGGTTTGGCTCGAGGGGATATGAGTAGATGGAAGTATCAGTGTCATGTGAGGATTATAAGTCATATCAATCAAGTATAGTATCAGAAGGGTATATTATAATCGAGGGAGTGTTTGAGAAGTGTGGTTATATTTGAGAGTAAGGAGATTTATAGGTTTATGTTCCAAGCTATGGGATTATGGCAATTCTATGATCTCTGATTTAGATGTCTTGTTTAGATCTTACCTAAAGTTCCTTGCTTCTTCATACCATTAGAATTCCTTGGAAGGGTGTTGAGGAAATCCTCCACTTAAGTATGAGTATCTAGTACCATTTAGTTTGCATAGTTAGCAACCCAGTTTTAAATTTGGCAGATAGGTTTCTATGGTCTTCTATTTTTCGAACTAGTCTGGTCTTACTTCTCGAAGTTTCATAAGTACGATCAATCTGGTAAGTAGTTGCTCGCACCCAAAATCTGTGAATTCAGTTCAATATATGTATCAGGCATCAGTTTTAGATTCGGATATCTAATTATGATTTAGTTTGTAAGCATTCATTGAACGATCTTTATTTTCCAAGTATTATAGTCCAGAAAATGTAATACCCATTGTGTAGTCTTATCCTTGTTTCTCATGACCTATGCCTACATAAATTATCAATTCACTATCTATGAGTACGATCGTACCCTTATCAAACCAAGTGAATTCTAAACACTCAGCATGAGCCAGTTCTTTATTATAAGTAGAAGGCAAATCAACTCAGACTCAGTCAAGAATTACAACTGTCCTCTATTTTATTCTTTTCCAGTCTCGGATCCAGTGGTACAACTATTCTCATCACGAGCTTATACATTCAGCGAAGTACTCCAAAGTTTAGAAAGTTATAGATCCAGATTAGCAAGTTGTTTTAGCTATGTATCTTCAGTTTTCTCTGTATTCTTGGCCAAATTAGCAACATTTGAGGACAAATGTTTCCAAGGGAGAGATATTGTAATACCCCGATCGTTCCTTAAGTCTAAGTCCGTCTTTTAAGTATATGGAAATGACTTCTAAAGTGAATGATGATTGAACAGTGCATAGTTTCCGTAATTTCAACTTTTTGTCCTGTAGAGCATTAAATAAGCTTTCCATCGATACCAAATTTGCCCAAATCCGGCACTCGGGTGAAGAGTTAGAGTCATTATAGTGAGACAGTGTGCCACCTGGCACTTTAGCGCATCACAGAGCTAGCCAAAATGGCAATTGTCATTTTCCAGTGAGCCTCCGCGATATTCACCACGTCACGCCAAGGCTCAATTTCAAGATTGTCAAATTCCAGTGCGCCAATGCGATTCCACCGCATCGCGGTGCCCTTCCAGGTCACAAACCAAGGTGACAACGTAGTTTCACCGCGTCGTGCCACTGAGCAATTTCCCAATTGTCAAAATCTAGTGAAGGTCCGCGCGATCAAGGCGCGTCACGCCAAGGACAAAAATCGGGCTCCAGTTCTAGAATTTTCTCAAGGGTATTTTGGTCATTTCTACCCATTTTGGCCTCTCTCTCTCTCTCTATATATATATCTAAATAGAGGAGAGAAATTTATTTCTCTGCAATTTCTTTCAAGAATATTCAAGAAACTAGGGTTTTATCTCAACCCAAAAATCAAATCTTCTCCAAAAAATTCAAGAGTCTTCCAAAGATTTTACCAAGTTGTTCAAGGATCAAGTTCTCCAAGTCAAAGGTATTGAGAAACTTAGCTCAAAAGTGTGAAGAAGAGTTTCCAATCAAGCTTGTTCATCTCAAATTCATAATCCAAGGTATGTGGGGTTTGAACAAGAATATCCTTTCATTGTTGTGCCCAAAGAATTGATTTTTACTATTGGAATTTCATGATCTTTGCAAGTGGGTTTACACCCAAATTTCTTTATTGATGATTTATGAGATTTGAGTTGATTAAGTTTGATATTTATTATTATTTTACCATCACATTTCTTAAATTGAGAATTTATGCCATGAGTTGTATATTGTCATTATGTATTGATGATTTCTAATCGATTTAAGACAAGTGTCATGATTTGTGCTTTTCTATGAGAAGTTTGAGTATTGAATATATATATATTGATATTAAGCTTGAAAGTCAAGAATGAGTCCTATAATGTTTTCTTGAAGATTTTGATACTTGATATGATTTGATAAGCAGGTGTACTTGATGATGAGAAAGATTATTTTGAGTTTGAGTCGAGTTAGAAATCCACAAGTTGATTATGATTCATAGATGAGATATATTTATATTTTGGTCTTCATGATAGAACCTTGAGTTGATTGAGGTGGATTTTCTAACGCGTTCTGACCTGAGTCTGGGAGGAGTATTTAGCACCGAGCGGGAAGTGTCGGTTCAGCGCATCCTACTTCCTCAGAACTACGTGCCACTGTAGGATTGAGATTTGAGGGACAAAGTGCTGAATTTGTGATCACAGAGATGAGTTTGAGGTTATACTCCCTGGCAATAGTATAACTCTCCCGCCAATGTGCGGTTCCTTCCTCAGGAGGGCAAAACATTGGACTTCATATGGCTTACATAGTTTATGTTGGTTATAAGAAACTCCCAAGTCCATAATAGTCTAAGTTTCATGTATTACCGAGTCACTCTAAGTCATGAGTTAAAGAGTTTGAGTTGAGTACAATGATTCATGAGAATTATAAAGCATGTGTCACTGTTGATGATTTATGACAAAACTATATTACAGTTTAATTCAAGCAAAGAGAGTTATTATTGTCAGCATGCATGATTTTATTTTACATTTATGATATTATTTAAAAATATTGCATACACCCCCACATACTCAGTACATTCCTTAAAGTACTAACCCCATATATTTCTATGTGCTACAGTGTCTTATAATGTAGGTACAAGTTGTAGCACAGGTACCTCATTCAGTCAGTTTGTAGCTTCCAGTCAGCAGGTGATGAGTCCTTTTGATTTAGGGCTTGAATTAGTTATACAGTTCGAGAAGTATTGTATTTTCTTATATTAGTCATATTGAGCAGAGGCTTCATAGACAGTCGGTAGAAGTTGATGTAATCAGTTTCAGTTTCATTCTGTAAAAGTAGCATTGTAATCTTGTAAAGTTTATCTTTGTATTGATCAAGTTCAGAGAAGTTCTATGTTTTCTCTGATTTTATATAGATTTAAGCATTTTATTCAGTTGCTTATGAGTTATGCCAGTAGGAGGGTTAGCTTGGGGTCACTTGTGCTCCTAGGCACCGTGTAACGTCTCGGGACCCAATTTTGGGGCGTTACAAATACTTTTCATTGATTTAGTATCTTTCCAATTTTAGATTCAGCAATATAGCCGTCCTAATTGAAAAATTCATGCACTCACAGATTAGTATAGAAGCTCAGTATAATTTAGATTTAGTTGTGCAATTTATTTCAGTTGTGCATGCTATCATATAGCCTCAGATTCCTCAGTGTCCTTAGTCAAACTAGCCACATTCGAGGACGAACGTTACCAAGGAGGAGATATTGTAACACCTCATACTTTTCCTAGTTCAATTTAGCATTGAGAATGTCAAGCATTGGCTTCAATAGAGAGAATGACTTTTCATACATATAGAATTTTCCAGATTTAGACCCTTTAGTAGGAAATTGAATTATCTTTCCAACGATATACGATTCACCTAAAATTCGATAACCGAGTAAGAAGTTATGGCTATTTTAAGTTCCAATCGTAAAACACCGTTATTTCGGTCACTAGCGCATCACAGAGATAGTGTAAATGAAGATTGTCAAATTCATGGAGACCCCATGATCGTACTGCATCATGGAGAGGTCCAATATCCCAATTGTCAATTTCCAGTAAGACTTCACGATTCCACCGCATCGCGGTGATGTTCCATTTTACAATTGTCACTTTCCAGTGAGCCTCCGCGATAATGGCGGTCGCATAAGTGGACAAAATGGCAATTCAAAAGCGTACCACAATAGCTCCACATCGCAGTGATTTTACAGGTCCTAGTTGGTAGTTTTCAGTAGGCCACCACGATAACGGCGCGTCACGCCATAGGCCAGTTTCGGGAAACTTTCCCAGACTAAGTAAAATTTTAAAAGGGACTCTTTGGTCTTTTTATAGCCCCAATTCGTGAATAACAGATCATTTAACCCATCCTAAGCATATTATACCTATTTTTCCCCAAAATACTCTTAAACAAAATGCTAGATCATCAAAGCTTCCCCCCCCACCAAGAAATCCAATTCCTCCAGTAATTCTCCAAGGTAATTCAAGATTAAGGACTTCCAACTCAAGAACTCCAAGAATTCAACTTTAAAAGCATTAATAGGGATCCAAGATTCAAGCCTTAGCGTCTAGTTCATCAATTGAGGTATGTGGGGGGTTTTCAACAAGGATAATCCTTTCTTCCATGTGCCCAAAACTTATTTTAGGTACAAATTTATTGAATTTTATGTAATTTCCCATGAAATTGAAGTTAGGATTTATACCCAATATTGCTATTTATAATATTATGAGATTTAAAGTGATTTAAGAGTTGAGTTGTGTGTTTATGTTCATATTTTCATACATATTGCAGGAATTTTCAGATTTTAAGTTTATTTATAAATATTTACATTACCAAGCATGAATATTATTTATAAATATTTACATTACCAAGCATGAATATTGTGATGTTTTAGCAAGAGTTTGAAGCATGGGTCATTAAGCCCTAATTAAAGATTGCTATTTCAAGATTTGTTGTGCTGTGAGCACCTTATGACTAGAATCTTTTCAGATTATAGATAAAGATTTGACCTTTAGGTCTCAGATTAGATAAGAAATGCACTTTACAGATTTAGATTATAGATTTAGCTTTACGGATACATAGGTGGTTTTCATTATAAACCATTATACTAATTTAGAAGTGGATTTCCATTATAATGAGCATACGGATTTAATGGGAGTAGTATTTAGTATCGAGATGGGTACGTTACTGCAGTTTCATACCCTAGAACTACGTGGATGATAGATATGTGATCACTTAGATAGGTTATACTCTCTGGCAAGATCATGACTCCTCTCCCCAACGTGAGGATTCCTCCTTAGGGGGATAAGAACGTTGGAATCCATGAATGCTTACATGGTTTATGTCGGTTAGAAGAATCTCCCATGCAGAATAAGTTTTCAGATTTCTAAACCCTTAATATAAAGTATTTACCTTACATCTTTAAAGTTCTATACTTTAAAATATTGCTTTACATAAGCCTTTAGATACAAAATTATAGATTTCACTTAGCCTATATGATTTGAGAATAAAAATAGAATACAGATTTCAGGACTAAGTGTAATGGCTCACAAAATTTATACTATATGCTTTATTGTTCATGATTTATGATCTTCAGTTTTCAAATTACTTCAGCCTTTGTGAGTCATTTAACTTTAGCAAGCATGATTTTATAAATTGTAATGATATTGCATACTTATTGCATTCACCCCCATATGCTCAATACATCTTCAAAGTATTTATCCATATATATCTATGTGCTACATTGTCTCATAATGTAGGTTCAGGTGCTCAGTCTCAGTAGCGTGAGTGATTTTCGAGCATCTCATCTACATCTCTGCAGTTGGTGAGTCCTCATTGTTTGGGGAATTAGCTATTCAGATTTCCAGTTTATTAGTAGATAATTTAGTATTCATTTCAGATAGTTTGAGTCAGCTTGGGGCTATCCTAGTGACTCTGTAGATTCAGACAGTAGAGGCTTGTCGAATTACTAGATTCAGTATTAGATTTTAGTTGCAGCATTCAGATTTTTAGTATTTGATTTATTGGACTGATGCGATTAGTATTTGTAGTTATACTCAGATAATTCAGACAGCTTTCTACATTTATTATGATTTTTTATTCATGTTCCCCTATTTTGAGATTCATATTTAGTAAAAGGTAGCCAGGGTTAGCTCAGGACTACTTGAAGTTCAGAGCACCGTGTGGCATCCCGAGAATCAGCTTTCGGGGCGTTACACATGGTGTTACCAGTATGATGGTCCAGGCCACAATTCATAGGGTGTGACTCGTGACCAAACTAGTATTAGTGCCCCGAGGCACTACCAAGACTATGACTGGATATCACGAGTTGTAACATGTCCTCACAAATCATAAGGTGACCCGTGGTCACTGGCGATAATTTGTTGTATTTTATTTAAGGGCACTCTGTTAATATCCCTCCTCCCCTATTGTAAAACGCATCCATAAAACATGTTGGGGACCCTATTTTCAATATAAAAAAACTCAAAAACACTCATAAATTCTCTCAAATCACCAAGTCAAAGAATAACTAGAATTTCTAAGGATTTCGCAATTAAACCTTCCAAGGGGTGATTTCTCTCCAAAATTGTGATACTGTCAGGCATGTTACTCTTCCGTTAAACTTTTTTTCTATAAAATCATGTGTTTTATGTTTATTCATGTGGGTTTGAATGTTGGATTTATGTAAAGCCTCAAAAAATGGGTTCTGAGATGTCGCATGGTGCTCAAGACTACGAGTAGTCTCAAGCTTACCCTGTAAGCCTTATACTAAGTTTGGAACTCATATCAAAGTAATTTAAACAAGTAAGAATACTAGAATATTAAATTATCTCAATTGAACTGAAATCAATTAAACATAATGTCTGAATTATCATTAGTAGTCCGACAAGCCTCTACTACTAAGAACTAGAGAGCCATTGGGACAAACCCCCAACTGACTTGAACTAAACTGAAAAGAACTAATCAGAGACTACAAAAGCTAAAAATCTAAATAAATGGGTCCTTAAACCAGGAAGATTCAATAGCTGTTGGGATGTAGATAGAGATGCCCGAAATCACTCACGCTGCTGAGACTGAGCCCCTGAACCTACATTATTATACAATGTAGCCCATAAACATATATGTGGATCAGTACTTTGAGGATATACTGAGCATGTGAGGGTGAATGCATAAGTAAAAATAATATCTCAATGTTATCGAAATTCATAAAATATGCATGCTAAATGTAACGACTCATATTGGCTTGAATAAATGAAAGCTAAAAATCATTCATCATGAATAATAAAACATAATGTGGAAATCTGGTGATCCACGACATTTAATTCTAAAATTTGAACTGTTATTTATGTTTAGGACTTAAGCTACAGTAGGTTTCTTTTAAAAGTATATCTGTAAGGGAGGTTCTTCTAACCGACATACACTATGTGAGCTATCATAGTGTCGAATGTCTGGTTCCCCTAAGGGGAAAACCTCACGTTGGGGAGAGGTTTCGTACTCTTGACATGGAGTATAACCTAAGCTAAGTGATCACACCTGTAACTGTCATCCATATAGAAATGGAATTAATCTAAACCTGTACATATATTGGCTTGTAGTTCTAGAAAAGTAGGATGTGCTAAACCCAAACTTCTCGCTCGGTGCTAAATACTACTCCCTTTAATATGTATGCTCATTTTATAGGAAATCCACTTTAAATGACATAATGATTCATACTGAAAGCTAATTGTGCATATGTTTGTTTAAAACTGAAACTTAATCTATAAGTGGATTCCAAATCTTTAGCTAAAGATCAAAAGATCAAATCTTTATTCAAAGATAAATATAAATATTGCATGGGATGCTTAAAAGCATAATTTCTTGGATTATCAACATCAAAGCTAGGGCGTAATAACCCATATTTCAAACTTAAGGCAAATCATCATGAATCTTAGTCAATAGCCAAAATCATGGGGTTTTTGCACAATTTTAGTCATAATAATGAAATTCAACTCTCAATATATGTAAAACAAGAAAAACATACGGACATGAAAAAAATAAAGATGCAATTCATCATTCAAATCTCTTGTAATAGCATAATCTTCAAAAATAATCATTGGGCATGAACCCTAAATTGAAATTCATGTATATTCATGTAAATTCATGTAATATACATAAACCCCACATACCTTAATTGATGAACTAGATGAAGAAGCTAGACCTTGAATTCCTATTTGTGCTCTTGCAGATTGTTTCTTGGAGTTCTTGAATTAGAAACTTGGAATTTTGAGTTTTCTTGGAAAAAGAATGGTGGAATTTGGATTTCTTAAGGAATAAGAGTTGATGTTTTAGGGTTCTTTGGAGAGTCATTGTGAGGAAAGTATGCATATAATGTTTAGAATAGGATAAATTCCTTGTTTTTCACAATTTGGGGCTTGGGAAAATGACTAGGTTGACCTCGGTAAAATTTATTAAGAACTGGAAAAATCCTGATTTGGCATACCACTACGATGCGCCACTATTACGGTAGCTCGCTGGAAAAGGAAAAATTGTCATTTTGGACTTTGGCGTGATGAAGCTTAATCGCATTGCATCACTGAAAAAGGATGAGTGTCATTTTGCACTCCACCGCGATGTGGTGTCTGTCCCATCGAGAATTTTATCCCAATACAGGCAAATCGTATTGAGCTACTGGAGAGGGACGAACGGGAACTGGAACTTCTCTATAATGTGGGCTAGTCACGGTGCTCCACTAGAAATCGAACAATTGTGAATTTTTCCTTCACCGCGATGCGATGCTTATCACGGTGTTCTACTGCTTTCACTAAAATCGCCATAACTTCTTAATAGAGTATCGGATTGAGGCAAAATTGGTATCATTGGAAAGCTGATTCAATTATCTATATATTGGTGGGGTCTAGAGATAGAAAATCCTATATGAAGCAAGAGTTATATGCTTTTGATGTTAACCCTTAACTCACTAGGAGCTAAACTAAGCTAAGAAAAGAACAGGGTGGTACAATATCTCCCCCTTAGGAACATTCGCCCTCGAATGAGACTAGTTAAACTAAAGATACTGATGAATTGAGGCTATATGCTGGCATGCACAACTGAAACAAACTACATGACTGAATCTAAAACATACTGAGCAACTAAACTAATCTGCAAGTGCATGAATTTACATAAAGATAACTATATAGAAGAATCTAAGATTGGAAAAAGAACTGAATTAAAGAAGACTGTTACCTTTGGCTGAATCTGAGTTTCTGGAGAAGAGGTGAGGATACTTAGTTTGCATGCCTACTTCTTCTTCCCAAGTAGCACCCTCAATAGACTGATTTTGCCACAGAACTTTGACCAAAGGAACTTTTTTGTTCCTTAGTCTACGAATCTGGTGATCAAGTATCTCAACTAAAATCTCTTCATAAAAGAGGTTATCATGAATATCTGTGCTTTCTAAGGGTACTAAAACTGCTGGATCACCAATACACTTCCTCAACAAGGACACATGGAACACGGGGTGAACCGGTGACAAATCAATAAGAAACTCAAGCTTGTATGCCACCTCCCTAACACGACTCAATATTCTATAAGGACCAACATAGCGGGGACTAAGCTTCCCTTTTTTATAAAATCTTTTCACCCCTTTCATGGGTGAAACCTTCAAATAAACTAAGTCATCAACTTAAAACTCAAATATCTCTTCTCCTCATATCTGCAGAAGATTTTTGATGACTTTGAGCTATTTTTAACCTTTCTCGAATCAATTGTACCTTCTCCATAGCTTCTAACACCACATCTAGCCCTATCAATGTGACCTCACCCACTTCAAACCAATTGATAGGTGACCTACATCTCCTCCCATAAAGAGCCTCAAATGAGGCCATATGAATACTAGCATAATAACTGTTATTATAGGTGAACTCGATCAACGTCAAATACTCATCCCAACTATCCTTGAAATCAAGCACACATGACCTCAACATATCTTCGAGAGTCTGAATGGTCCTCTCTGCTTGACCATCTTTCTGAGGATGAAAAGTTAAACTAAGATGGATTTGGGTACCAAGACCCTTCTGAAAGGCTTTCCAAAAGTGAGAGGTAAATTGAGTACCCCAATGTGAAATAATAGACAAAGGAACTCTATGCAATCTAACCAACTCTTTAATATACAACTTAGCATAATCTCTAGTTGAGTAGGGCATATGAACTGGCATAAAATAGGTTGATTTGGTCAACCTGTCTACAATAACCCATATCAAATCATGCTGACGACATGAATGGGGTAACCCAGTTACAAAATCCATGTTCACCTCTTACCACTTCCAGGTAGGAATACTAAACTCTTGCAAGGTGCCACTAGGCCGTCGGTGGTCTACCTTATCCTGTTGGCAAACAGAACACTTATCTACAAACTTTGCAATATCTTTCTTCATACCACTCCACTAATAGCCCATAAATCACGATCCATTTTAGTAGCGCCTGGGTAAATGGAGTATCGCACACCATGCGCTTCTGCCATAATCCACTGCCTCAAACCATCAACATATGGAACACATAACCCACTCTAGTTTCTCAACACATTATCTCCCCCTTGGAAGAAAACCTCTACCTTTTGATCTCTAACTGACTCTTTCAACTTAACTAGGTTGGGATCCTTATCTTGTTTCTCCTTTACCTCAGAGACTAAAGAAGATTATGCACTATTCTGGACCCAAATATTTCCCTCAATTGAATTAACTAACCGCACACCTAGTCTAGCAAATTGATGGACTTCTCAAACCAACTCTTTCTAATCACCCTCTACATGAGTGACACTACCCATTGACAGTCTAGTAAGGGCATCTTCCATAAAATTGTCCTTGCCCAAATAATACAAAACACTCATGTCATAATCTTTTAATAGTTCTAACAACCTTCTATGACAAAAATTTAGCTCTCTCTGCATAAACACATACTTCAAACTTTTGTGGTTCGTAAGAACATCCAAATACACCCCATAAAGATAATGCCTCCAAATTTTCAAGGAAAATAGGACAACATCTAATTCAAGATCATGAGTAAGATTGTTCTTTTCATGAGTCTTAAGCTATCTAGAGGCATAGGATATGACCTTACTTCTCTGCATCAAAACATAACCCAAACCAACTCTAGAAGTATCACAATAGACAATGAATCCATCTGTACCATCAGGTTATTCTAAGACTGGGGCTGAAGTGAGTCGAATATTCAACTCCTAAAAACTCTTCTCACAAGAATCTGATCACTAAAACTTAAATCTCTTCTAGGTTAATCTAGTCATAGGATATGCAATGGACGAAAACCCTTCAAGAAACCATCTATAATAGCCAGCTAAACCCAAGAAAATTCTGATGTCCAATGGATAAATAGGTCTAGGCTAGTTTCTTACTGCTTTGGTCTTTTGAGGATAACTCTAATGCCATCATTGGAAATAATATGATCGAGGAAAGCTACTGACCTTAGACAAAACTCACACTTGTTGAATTTGGCGAATAATTGGTGATCTCTAAGAGTTTGTAATACAATTCTAAGATGGTCTGCATGGTCATCCTTATTACGGGAATAGACAAGAATATCATCGATAAAACTATGACAAACATATCTAGGTACTATTTGAACACTTAATTCATCAAGTCCATGAGGGCTACTAGGGTATTTGTTAGCCCAAAAGACATAACTAAAAACTCAAAATGACCATAGCAGGTTCTAAAAGTTGTCTTTAGAATATAACATTCCTTTACTCTAAGTTGATGATAGTTGGATCTAAGGTCTATCTTGGAGAAATAACTTGCACCTTAGAGTTGATCGAATAAATCATCAATTCTGGGGTGAAGGTATCTGTTTTTTCCTTTGACTTAATTCAGTTGATGATAGTCAATGCACATTTGCAGAGAACCATCATTCTTTTGCATGAACAAGATGAGAGATATCCATGGAGAAATACTGGGCCTTATGAAACCTTTGTCTAAGAGGTCCTTGAGTTGCTCTTTCCACTTTTTAAACTCAGCATGAACCATACGATATGGAGGAATGGAGATGGGTTGGGTGCCAGGAAGAAGATCAATTCCGAATTCTATTTCTCTTTTGGGAGGTACCCCTAGAAATTCTTCCTAAAAGACTATAAGAAACTCATTTACTACCCGGACTGGCTGAATGGTTGGAGCCTCAGACTTAGTGTCTTTGACTCAAACTAAATGATAAAGACACCCTTTTGATATCAACTTTCTGGATTTAAGATAGGATATAAAATGACTCTTATGATATACTGAATTACGTTCCTATTCAAAGATTGGATCATCAGGAAACTAAAATTTTGCGACTCGACTGTGACAATCTATGGATGTATAATAGGAATGAAGCCAATCTATACCAAGAATAAGGTCAAATTCAATCGTGTCTAATTCTATCAAATTTGCTAACATGATCCTATGAAGGACAGTGATAGGACACTTTATATATATATGTTTGTCAATAACTGACTAACCTACTGGGTAGAAATGGATGAGGGCTTAGAAAGCCTTTCTGGATCTATTCCAAAATTTACCATAACTAATGGAGTCATATAAGAGAAATTTGACCTAGGGTATAACATTATATAAATATCAAAATGAAAGACACAAAGCATACCAGTAATAATATCTGGTGAACTCTCTTACTCATGGTGAGATGGTAAAGCATATAACTGATTCTAGCGCTAACAGCCACCGGTATTGGATGTTGTGCCTTGAGAAGGGGTTGGTCAACCTAGAGGAGCTGGTGCACTAGTAGCATGAGTCTAGGGACGAACATCCCTACTTCCTTGCTTAGCATATGGGCACTCTTTAATTTTGTGACCTAACTTACTACATCTAAAACAACCTTTCTTCCCTAACAAATACTAACCAAGATAATTCTTACTGCATCTAGCACATGCTGGATAAATAGGCCTTCCACCCATACTATCCTGATTCCTAGACATTGAAGTCTTACCCTACTGCTCTTTCTTGGTGCTGGGTATAGGAGCACTAGATGAAGATGGCACTGGCAAGGTTAGATGACTCTGGAACTGTAAATGATTCCCCCTGCAAATCTTGATTGACCATACTCAAACTGCCCAATTTTAGCCCTCTTATTTCATCTCTTTCTCTTCCCTTCAACTTTTCTGCCTTAATCTACTGGGCATTAGTCATCAATCTAGCAAGATCCATATCTCTAATAAGCATGGTAGTCCTACACTTCTTGACTACCAATCCAGAGACTTCGGTCATAAACTTACTCATATTAGATCTAGTATCAGCTATCAACTCAGGAACATACTTAGACAACTACTTGAACTTAAGGCAGTACTCCTTCACTGTTATTGATCCTTGCCTCAGGTTCATGAACTCCTCAATCTTTGCTTTTTACAACTCATGGGAGTTGCATTCTCACCCCTACCTTTCTTCCACATAACCACCCAATAATAAGCAACATCCTTCAGCCTATAAGAAGCCACATCTACACTCTTCTCTTTAGTAATATGCATAACTTAGGTGATCTTTTTCATCTCATCAAGATACAACTGTGGGTCCTTACCTACCTTCAACCCAAAGAAGTCAGGCAAATTCATTCTTATTAAATAATGAAGTTTGGTTGCAGCTAAATCTCCCTCTTGCTGATACAGAAATACAGCCTGAATATTAGCGGTCACAGTTTGGGCAAACGCCTGAAAGGCAACCTAAAATTCGGCATGAGACACATTCTCATTCAGAGGGTCAGCAGACTGAGGTGGCTGGTGATCATTTTTATAGGCATTAGCTCTACGAGAAGGAATATTCTATCTTGTAAAAGCACGAGTTAAAAGCAGATTGAGGTAGCTATAAGAACAATGGATCATGAAAGAAAAAAGATGATTTCCTAAAATGACCCAAAGCCTTTTGTTCATAAATATGGCGCGTTTCACACCCATGATCAAGACTCAACATAATATGGCTTGTATGATTCTCTAGGAATCTCTAAACCTTAGGCTCTGATATCAAGTTTGTAATGCCCCAAAAACATGTCTCGAGATGTCACATAGTGCCCAAGACTACGAGTAGTCTAAAGCTAACCCTTTAAGCCTTCTACTAAGTATGGAACTCATATTAAAGTAATTTAAACAAGTAAGAATACTAAAATAATAAATTATCTGTATTGAGTGGAAATCAACTGAACATAATATCTGAATTATCACTAGCAGTTCGTCAAGCCTTAACTACTAAGAAGTAGAGAGTCGTTGGGAAAGAACCCACAACTAACTCAAATGAACTAAAAATAACTAATCAGACATGACAAAAATATTAATAAATGGGTCCTCAAACCATGAGGACTCACCAACTATCGGGATATAGATAGAGATGCCCGAAATCACTCACATTGTTGAGACTAATATAATACCTCGATCGTTTCTTAAGCCTAAGTTCATCTTTTGAGTGAATGGGAATGACTTCTAATGTGAATATTGTTAAAGACATATTGTATTTCACTAATTTTGACTTTTTGTCATGTGGAAAATTGAATAAGCTTACCATTGATACTAGTTTCATCAAAATCAGAGATCGGAGTAAGACGTTATGATCGAATTATAGAAAAATAGAAAGCAGTCTGAATTGCCCAGGTGCGATGGTGAGGTTCGATGTATCGTCATATTAGCGATGTACCATCGTCCAGCACTATCGCACTGAGGCAAAAAACCAGTTCACTAAAAATATCCGATGGTGGGGTCCGATGTAACTTTGGACCATCGACATACCATCGCCCAGCACCGTCGAACCGAGGCAGTGACACCCTTCTCTGGACCAAGTTCGATGGTAAGCTTCGATGACTGTCTCCCCTGTGATGTTCCATCGGACTCCGCCATCGCATACCCCAATCTAGAAATTTAAGTCATTTTTAAAAAGGCATTTTGGTCTTTTCCACCCATTTTGGCCCTCTATATATCCAAATTAGAGAAGAGAACTTTATTTCTCTCATTTCTCTTCCACAAAGATCTAGAAACTAGGGTTTCTCTCTAACCGAAAATCAAATCCTCTTCCAAGAAATTCAAAAATCCTCCATAGATTCCATAAATTAGTTCAAGAATCAAGCTCTCCAAGTCAAAGGCTTCAAGAACCCTAACTTAAAAGTGAGAGAAAGAGTTTCAATCAAGATTATTCATCTTAAATTCATAATCCAAGGTATGTGGGGTTTGAACAAGAACACTTCTTTTGTTCTTATGCTCAAAGATTTAATTTCTATTATTGAATATCATGATTTTGCAAAGTGGGTTTACACCTAAACTACTATATTAATGACTTATGAGGTTTGAGTTGTTCAAGTTTGATATACATAACTATTTCATCATCTTATTTCTCAAATTGACAACTTATGCCATGAGTTGTATATAGTTACTATGAATTGATGATTTCTAAGTTATTTAGGATAAGTGTCATGATTTAAGATTTTCTATGAGAAGTTTGATTATTGAATATATTGATATTTGATCTTAAGAGTCAAGAATGAGTTCTTTGATGTCTTCCTGAAGGTTTGACATTTGATATGATTTAATGAGCAAGTACACTTGATATTGAGAAAGATTGTTTTGAGTTTGAGTCAAGTTAGGAATCCACAATTATTTTGATTTAAAGATGAGAAATATTTATGATTTGGTATCTATGATGGACCCTTGAGTTGATTAAGGTAGATTTCCTAACGCGTTCTTAGCTTAAGTCTGGGAGTAGTATTTAGCACCGAGCGGGAAGTGTGGGTTTAGCACATCCTACTTCCCCAGAACTACGTGCCACCATAGTATTGAGATTAAGGGCCAAAGGATGAGACAGTGATCATTAGAGTTAAGTTCTTATCTGATGGCAAGGATAGAACAACTCTCCCCAACACGGGCAAGATATTGGACTCCATGTAATCTCACATGGTTTATGTCGGTTATAAGAAACTCCCAAGTCCATAAGAGTTCAAGTTTCATAAGTTACCGAGTCACTCTAAGTCTTGAGTCCAAGAGTTTGAGTTGAGAACATTGATTCATGAGATTTATGATATATGTATTATTATTAATGATTTATGGAAACTATGTTTCAGTTAATTCAAGCGAAGAGAGTCATTATCGTCAACAGGCATGATTTTCTTATACATTTATGATATTATTTAAAATGTTGCATACACCCCCACATACTCAGTACATTCCCAAGTACTGATTCACATACTCTTCTATATGCTATATTTTCTCATGATGTAGTTCAGGTGCTCAGTCTCAGCAGAGACAGTGATCTTCGAGTACCTCATCTACATACCCTGCAGTGGTAAGTCCTTATGATCTGTGGACCTTTGTAGATTTTGGTTACCATTTCAGTTATTGGTATTTTAGTATAGTATGAGTCAGTTGGGGATCTGTCCTAATGGCTCCTTAGTTTTTATTAGTAGAGGCTTTTCAGACTAGAGTAACAGTGTGTACAAAATTTTAGTATTTTGATTGTACAGGCTAGTATTTCATCGCATTCCAGTATGTTCATGATATGACATTCTTTCATATTTTAGCATGGTTGTCGTCAAAGTGAGTTCTAGAAGTAATGACAGGCTTAAAGGGTTATCTTGATGCTACGTGTGCCCTTAAGCACCGTGTGACATCTCGGGATGGGATCTTAGGGTGTTACAAGCTTTGTATCAGAGCCTAAGGTTTAAAGAGTCCTAGGGAGTCTGACAAGCCACATTACGTAGAGTCTTGACCATCGGTGTGTAGTGCACCATATCTTTGAGCAAGAGGCTACGGGATGTTTTAGGAAAAGTTATTTCTTTCTTTCAAAAGTCTATCATGCCTATGACTATTTTTCTCTGCTATTAACTCGTGCTCTTTTATGATAGAAAAATGCCTACTTGTAGAGCTCATAGAAATAATGAACAACCTCAACCCATTGATCATTTAAATGAGACAGTGACTCATGTCGAATTTTGAACAGATTTTTAGGCGCTAGCCCAGGCGGTTACCACCAATGCTTAGGCCAATGTTTAGGTCATAGTTCCACCTCTACAAGAAGAAAATTCAGCAGTAGCTCGAGTTCGTGACTTTATGAGGATGAATCTGCCAGAGTTTTATGGGTCAAGGACAGGTGAGGACCCACAGATGTATCTCGATAAGGTGAAAAAGATCACCCAAATTATGCATGTCACAGAGGAAGAAAGTGTGAAGCTAGATTCCTATCGCTTAAAAGATATTTCTTATGATTAGATGGAGATGTGAAGGAAGAGTAGAGGGGAGAATGCCGCTCCCATGACTTGGAAATTATTCCATGACATATTCTTGGATAGGTTGTTTCCCCCAGTAATGAGGGAAGTGAAAGTAGAAGAATTTATGAACATGAGACAGGGCTCCATGACAGTAAGGGAGTATTGTCTTAAATTCAATAAGTTATCTAAGTATGCTCCTGGTATGATGGCTAATTCTAAGACCAGTATGAGTAATTTTTTGACTGGTGTGTCGAGTTATGTTGTGAAAGAGTGCAGTCTACTATGCTCAATAGGGACATGGATCTTTCTAGGCTATTGATACATACTCAGTAGATTGAAGCAAACAAGGTGAAGGAGAGAGAGAATAAGAGGAAATAAGAAAGTTAGATCAGAGCAACAGGGGTATGGTCAGACTAAATTTTTTAGAAGGAACCGCCCTCAATTCTAGAATCATTCATTCATGCCAGTGCCTTCATCAGCTAGTGCTCCCGTATCCAAGAGTAGGTAGGAATAGGGTAATAGGGCTACTATGTCTAGGTCCCAGGACAGTGTGAGTAACATACCTCGTCCTTCCCTATATCTAAAGTATCGCAGGACGTATCCCGATGAGTGCTTAGCCAATCAGAGGGGCTATTTTGGTTGTGGAAAGTTGGGCCACAGACTCAGAGATTGCCCTTATGCTAGACACGGGAGCCGTGATGTTTGTCCCCAAAGTCAGGCTATCAGTACTACAACCCCTTAAGCTCATCCAACCCCTCCTCAGGGACCTCGTTTAGTACTGTAAGTGGTCAGTGCCAGAGTAACTTTTATGCTATACCACCCCGCCAGAAGCAAGAAGATTCACCAGATGTTGTTACTGGTACGCTCCTTGTTTTTTATTTTGATGTGTATGTGTTGATGGACCCTAGGTCAAGTTTTTCTTACGTGACTCTGTTGGTGGCTGTGAATTTTGAGATCAGTGTTGAAAAGATTCCTGAGCCTTTTCTAGTTTCTACTCCAGTAGGCGAATCTATTGTTGCTAAACAAGTGTATAAGAAGTTTCCTATCACTGTCCTTCACAAAGTCTTGTTTGCAGACTTGATTGAGTTAGACATGGTTGATTTTGACATTATTCTGGGTATGGATTGGCTTCACTCTTGTTATGAATCTATAGACTATCGTACCCGTGTAGTCAAGTTCCAGTTTCCCAATGAGCCAGTCTTTGAATGGTTCAGAAATTCTGTATCTTCCAAGTGTCATCTTATATCCTACCTTAAATCCAGTAAATTGATATCCAAGGGTTGTATCTATCATTTGATTTGAGTTAAAGACACTAAGTCCGAGATTTCGACCATTCAGTTAATCAGCGTTGTCAATGAGTTTCTTAATGTTGTTTTGGAAGATCTCCCAGGGGTACCTCCCGATAGAGAGATAAAATTCAAGATTGATCTTCTCCCTGATACATAGCCTATTTCTCTTCCTTCCTATCGTATGGCCCCCGCAAAACTTAAGGAGTTGAAAGAGTAACTCAAAGATCTTCTAGATAAGGTTTTCATAAGGCCCAGTGTGTCTTCTTGGGGCGCACCTATTTTCTTCGTGCGAAAGAAAGATAGTTCATTGCAGATGTGCATTGACTATCGTCAGCTTAACAAGGTTACAGTTAAGATCAAGTACCCTCTTCCTAGAATTGATGACTTATTTGATTAGCTGCAAGGTGCCTGCTATTTCTTAAAAATAGACTTGAGATTCGGTTATCACTAGCTTAAAGTCAGGGAGTGTGATATTCCAAAAATGACTTTTCACACCCGTTATGGTCACTTTGAGTTCCTGGTCATGTCCTTTAGGCTAACTAATGCCCCAGAACCTTTTATGGACCTCATGAATCGGGTGTTCAGACAGTACCTGGATATGTTTATTATTGTGTTCATAGATGATATTCTTGTATAGTCCTAAAATGAGAATGACCATGCAGATCATCTCTGCATTGTCTTGTAAACCCTTAGAGATCATCAGTTATTTGCCAATTTAGCTAGTGTAAATTTTAGTTAAGATCAGTTGCTTTTTTGGGTCATATTATTTCTTCTGAAGGTGTTCGAGTTGATCCTCAAAAGGTAAAAGCTGTGAGAAATTGGCCTAGACCTATCTCTCCGTCTGACATTAGAAGTTTCTTGGGTCTAGCTGGCTACTACCATTATTTTGTTGAAGGTTTCTCTTCTATTGCATCTCCTTTGACTTGATTAACCCAAAAGAAAGTTAAATTCTAGTGGTCAAATTCTTGTGAGAAGAGTTTTCAGGAGTTGAAGACTCGACTCACTTCGGCCCCCGTGTTGACCCTTCCTAATGGTGTAGATGATTTTATGGTGTATTGTGATGCCTCTAGAGTTGGTTTGGATTGCGTGTTGATGTAGAAAGGTAAGGTTATAGCCTATGCCTCCAGACAGTTGAAGCCGCATGAGATGAATTATCCGACCCATGATCTCAAATTACCTGCCGTGGTTTTTGCTTTAAAAATTTGGATACACCACTTGTATAGTGTTCATGTTGATGTCTTTGTGGATCACAAGAGTTTGCAGTATGTGTTTACTTTTTTTAAATTTTTGTTTCATTCATGTCTTAGACTACTTCTATTGGATTCTTTTTGGGCTATCGTTGGGTGCATGTCCCAACTTAAGTTTTCATTAGATTATTAGAGACTTGTAGATTACTATGGATTGGAAATGTTATTAAATTCTTAGGTTCCTTTTGAACATGTGCTTATCTATCTTGTTATATGTTCAGAATTCATCTGCTACTAGTTGTGTCATGTTCTATTTAACTGGGCAAAGGGGTTGGTCTCCAGTCCTCGACAGACTTGAGATACCTATCACGGTCAGGCCCTGGTTCGGGTCATGGCAAAATCCTTCTTTCATTTTTCTTGAGAGCAGAGAGGAGAAAGAGCGATGAAAACTTGCTAAAATATTGAGTAAATAACATTTATAGAGTGATTTATGTCATGGGGGAGAAGTTTTGGGGTAAGAAAAGGATCAAACTATCCTCATAAAATTCTTAAAAGGTGTAGAAAATCTAATTGTTTGGTGACGAACTGTCAGATTCATGACTAATCATCACCTCAAACCATCAAAACATGGCAAAAAATTAGTCATTTTGGTTAAGCCCAATGACTTGACATGATGGGTCGTCACATGTGTGACGGTTCATCACTCGAACTCTCACACTTTGGCAGACAAACACCTTTTAATAAATTGAGCATGATTTTCTACTTTGATATCGGATTAAGAAAAAATAGAATGTGTTGGAAAGAAGACTCAAAGATCTTTTGTTTGGTGGGTCTTGAGCTATAAAAAGCTTTATTTTAAAGAGTTATAATCGTTGAAAATTGAATAAAAAAGAATCTCACATTTGAACTTGGTCGAAAGAGGAGTTTTAGAGACGAAGCCAGAATTTGGGCAAGGGTTCTAAATTTTAAGACAGGACAACGACCTCAAGCTAAATATAATAATCGACAAATTAATGAATGAGTAAGTATACTCCACATATATTCATAAAAAGAAATGAACTACTTAAACTATAGAAGTAAAAACATTATCATCCCACTTATACTCGGCGACTTATTATGTTTTGAAAAATGATCAACTATAGCATCAATAGGTATACTTTCAAATACTTCATTGTATATAGTAACAAACTAAGCAATTATTCGAAAATTCATTACTAATTCTATTTCGCAGGTCATTTTTAATAAGTTTCATAGATAAATATAAAAGGATAATGCAGAACCGTCCTACCTAGAATCAAAGATTAAAACTCAAGTATTAACTATATTTTAAATATTGTGATTGGCCAATAAATTGAAAAAAAAAAAAAGGAAGAGAGGAAAAAGACTGAAAGAATTTCTTCTATGGACCAGTCACAAGGTTTGGTCTCCAAATGGACAACCAACAAAGACTAATAGTTTTTGAAGAAGAAGACTTTAAGTTTTGTCAAAGAAATTGGAAGTTTCTTTTGTTTTAAGAATTTTTTTTTTCTTTTTGCTTTTTCTAAATGTGAGTTTTGTGATTCTATTTCTATACGATAATTTTTCTTTTGTAAAATCTACATATATAGGAGAAAAAGAAAAACAGCATTACAAATTGTAGGTTTGACGCTTCCCACCTTTTCATCATTTTTTTAAAGGGGTCGTTTGGTAGAGTGTATTGGAAAACTTAATGCATCCATTAGTTTAATGTACAAATAATAACTTGTTTGGTTTACTTTTTTACCTTATGTATAACTAGCACAAGCATTAATTATACACTCTATTGTGTATTGGGGTGTGCATTATTAATGTCACTATTTTCCTATGTGTTATAATACAAAGGAGTTCAACACATGCATTAGTTTGAGTAATGACATAAGTACCCCTCATTTTCCTTCAAAATATTTTCCAATTCCACTAGTCACACTATTGCCTTGTTCCTACTTATAGATTTAAACACAAACTTTATTTTTAGATTTAAACATAAACTTAATATCTGGGAGCATAATTTGATAGTGTTGATAACTAGGAGAATTTTTTATTTTTTTAACATGTTATAAAAAGAAAAAAATGGTTTCCTTACCAATGGTTCAATTAAAAACTAAAATTTCTCTTCAATTTCCCTTTCTTCCTTCACCAGCCAAAAGAAAAATTAAGGCATATTTCTTTTGTCCGACCATCACCAAACTACAAGGTGCTTCCTCATCTCTCTCTTTTCTTATCAACTTTCGTATAAAATAATTAATTATTTAAATATGTTGTAACCTAAAAGCTGATTCTAGTTCGAGAAAAATATGAAGATGGACGAAATACTTTTATCAATTTTCCTCGAGAATTTTGAAGCAATGCTAATAGGAAACAACTATTTATATCCATTAGGGTGGGGGAGGGGGGGGGGGGAGGGAAAGTAAGTTTTCAGTTAAAAAAAATTACTTTGTAGCAAAATAATATGCAAGGTTAGGAATGTGGAGGGTAGTTTTGCAAATAATTTTTTTTTTTATAAAAAATTATATGAGATATATTTTTTAATATATCAAACCAAACAGTGTATAAAAATAATGTCAGCATAACTAATGCAAGCATAACTAATTCCAACATTACTAATACACCATATTCAACATTATTCTTATACACTCTACCAAACGACCCCTAATTATTCATCTTATGTTCTTTGTTTAATTTATTTAAAAAAAAATATTCATATATAAGATATGGAGAGAGAGGAAACGTGTAGAGGGAAAATGGAAGGAAAAAAAAGGAAAGAGAACTATACTGCTAGTTGGTTTCAAATCCAGAAAAGCAGACACCAAAAGCCTTCACACGCTCATTTTTGTAGGAAAATTATTTAGTTATTTCAACATAATTTATATTTTAAGTGTATTGAAAAAGTTATGTCTTTAAATGTATTTTAGAAGCCATCAAGAGATGGACTTAAGAAGCCTTACTCTAGAAGCCATCAACAGATATACTTGAGAAGGCTTACTCTAGAAGTCATCAAGAGATATACTTGAGAAGGCTTACTTTGAAAGATATAAAAGATATATACTTGAGAAGGCTTACTTTGAAAGCCATCAAGAGGTGTACTTGAGAAGCTAAGTCTTACCTATAAATACTCCTTCTATCCTTACAACAATCCTTAACATTCAAAATTTCCTCTTTAGTTTTCTCTTTCTCCTTAGAATCATGCTTAGTAATTTTATTTATTATTTAAACTAATGATTTAACTTGCTGATATTTGTACCAATAATTTTATTGATTCCTGTATCCTTTGATTAATTAGGAAAGACTTATTCAACTCAGAATATCCTCTAATTGATCAGGGAAGTGCTTGTTTAATCCTGGGGAAATATTTCACACTGCTGAAATAGTTTCTTAGGACAGTGCCTAGCACGACTCAAGTATAATTAATATATTAACTTGTTAAGAAATAGTTAGATTACTATTATAGTTGTCATATTAATTATAGTATTATCACTGAAGTAGTAATAATATTATTCATTGTTATGTTATTGTATTGCTAATATTATTAATATAATATTTTGTTACAGTTAAATAATATTGTTATTATTATTTTTTCATTGTTCCCCAACAATCTAAGAAACTATGGCACATAATATTGGCCCTAAGACCACTGATATACTAATGTTGGTATTGCTCTGGCTACTTCCATTTCAGTCAGTTTGTTAGAAGATTATGGTACTGTAGAATACAGGTATGAAAATGAACTGAGAATATGTGACAGAAATGACAATTCCACTAAGTCAAAAATAAATTTGACTGAAACAGATAATATAATTATTGCGTTCATTTCAGAAATGAATATTGAGATCAATGTGAGAAATTAGGTGGCAGAATCTGGAGCTACTAGGCACATTTGTATAAATAAAAATAATTTTATATCATACACCCAAGTTGAGAAAGAAGAAAAAATTATTTATCTTGGGACCTCAAGAACTATTCAAGTTCTTGAAAAAGGCAAAGTTCTTCTCAAACTCACACCTGGTAAAACCTTGACATTGAGTAATGTGTTGCATGTTTCTAATACTAGAATTAATTTGATTTCTGTGGCATTATTAGGAAAAGTTGGAATAAAGGTTATATTTGAAAATAATGAGGTCATATTAACTAAAAATGATATTCTTATTGAAAATGGATGTTGTAATCATTGACTTCATGTACTTAATATTATCAATAATAACACATCATCTTCATATGATTGAGTCTATTTCTTTATGGGATGCTAGATTAGGACATGTTAATATTAAATAGATAAAGAATATGCTATTACTTGGTTTAGTATTTGGTTTGGGTTCAAGTAATTTCGATAAATGTGAAATATGTGCTGAAGCTAATATTACTAAAAAGTCATGTTTTTCAGTTAATAGAGAAACTGAATTGTTATCTTTGATGCACACTGATTTGGGTGATTTAAAACAAACTATGACTAGAGGTGGTACAAGATATTATATGACCTTTATTGATGATTTCTCTAGATTTACTAAGATGTATTTGCTTAGAAATAAAGATGATGCATTTGATGCTTTTGTGTCTTATAAATTTGAAGTTGAAAATCAGCTAAGTAGAAAATTCAAGAGAATTAGATTTGATAGAGGTGGAGAGTATGTATCTTTAAATGCTCTTTGTGAAAAAGAAGGTATTATTCATGAAGTAACTCCGCCTTATTCTCCTGAGTCTAATGGTGTAGATGAAAGAAAAAATAGAACATTAAAACAAATGAACTCTATGTTAATTAGCTCTAATGCACCTGATAATTTATGGGGTTAAACTATTTTATCTGCATGTCATTTACAGAATCAAATTCTCCATAAAAGAACTGGAAAAACTCCTTATGAATTGTGGAAAGGTTATAAACCTAATTTGAAATATATAAAAGTGTGGGATTGTCTTGCTTAAGTTCTCCTTCCTGAACCTAAAAAGAGGAAAATAGATTCTAAAACTGTTGATTGCATGCTTATTGGATATGCTGAACATAGTGTTGCATAGAAATTTCTTGTCTTGAAAAGTGATGTACTTGATATTAATACTATAATTGAGACAAATAATATTGAATTCCTTGAACATATTTTTCCACTATGTGATAAAATCTCTCATGCACCTGTTGAAAGAGAAAATGAATCGACCTCTAATATTGAGGGACTGAGAAGGAGTAAAAGGCCTAAAAAAAATATTTTTCTTATGGAAATGATTTTCAAACTTAACGATCAAATTATTTTTAAGTTGTACCTTTTTATGATGCTAAATTTTGAAAAGAGGCAATAAAAATTTAACTTTATTTAATTATGAAAAAAATACATGGGTCTTAATTGATTTACCTCCTGGTATAAAATCAATTGGTTGTAAATGAATTTTCAAAAGGAAACTTAATTTGGATGGATCTATAGATAAATATAAAACTCGATTAGTAGCTAAAGGATTTTCTCAAAAATAAAATATTGATTATTTTGATACATTTGCACCAGTAACAAGAATTGCTTTTATTCGAATATTAATTGCTTTAACATTAATTCATAAGCTTTTTATTCATCAAATGGATGTTAAAACGACTTTCTTAAATGGCAATTTAGAAGAAGAAATTTATATGGTTAAATCTAAAGGATGTGTAATTTCCAGATAAGAAAATAAAGTTTGTAAATTAATTAAATCTCTTTATGGCATTAAACAAGTACCTAAACAGTGGCATGAGAAATTTGCTCAAGTCTTAATAAATGACGACTTTTCTTCTATTGGGATGGATACATGTGGTTGTACAAAAGTGGTAGATAATAATTATGTGATAATTTATTTATATGTTGATGACATGCTTATATTTGGTACATGTTTAAATATTGTGGAACACACCAAATTTTTTTGTCTACTAACTTTGCTATGAAAGATCTGGGTGAAGTGAATATGATATTAGGAATCAAAGTTATAAGGAGTGAAGATGGTATAATATTTTTACAAGAATACTATTTGGAAAGACTTCTTAAGAAATTTGAATGTTGGGAGGTAACTCCTGTAGCCACTCCTTATGACGCTAATTCTAAATTAAAAAGGAATAATGGTGACTCAATTTCTCAATATAGGTATGCACAGATTATTAGGAGCCTAATACATTTAATAAATTTTACTAGGCCTGATAGAGCCTACGTTGTGTGTAGACTGAGTAGATATACTCATAATCCCAATAATGAGCATTGGTCTGCATTAATGAGACTATTTGAAAGAAATCATGAATTATGGAATCTCGTATAGTGGATTTCCTTCAATTTTAGAAGGGTATTGTGATGCAAATTGGATCTCTGATTCAGATGAGACAAAATCTACTAGTGGTTATGTGTTCACCCTTGGTGGTGGTGCAGTATCGTGGAGATTAACTAAACAAACTATTATTGCTAGATCAACTATGGAATCAGAATTTATGGCTCTAGAGTTAGCTGGTACTAAGGCTGAATGGCTAAGAAATTTCTTAACAAATATCCCTTTTAAAAAGGATGATTTGTTGCCTCATAGTCCTTTGAAAAAGGATGATCTGTTGACTAATATCCCTTCAAAAAGGGATGATTTGGTGCCTAATATCCTTTTGAAAAAGGATGATATGTTGCCTAATATCCCTTTGAAAAAGGATGATCTGTTGTTTAATATCCCATTAAAAAAGATGATTTGATGTCTCTTGTGTATATATACTGTGACTGTCAAGCCGCAATTGCTATTACAAAGAATAAATATTATAGTTGTAAGAGTAGACATACGAAATTGAGACATGATGTTGTTAAACAACTGCTGAGAGATGGAATAATTTTTATTAATTATGTGAAGTCAGAATTGAATTTGGCCGATTCGCTGACTAAGCCTGTGGGAAGAAAATTAATTCTTCAAACCTCAAAACAGATGGGGTTAAGGCCAATATGATTGTCAATAGAGATGGTAACCCAACCTATGTGATTGGAGATCCAATGAAGTAGGTTCATATGGGTAATAACAAGTCAATATTGACTCTGCAAACTAATTGAGAGTGAGGGATGAGTTATTAACTCTTAATGAATTCATAGTCCTGGATGATGTATTTAAAGCAGTGTACACTTGATGAATTCACCTATATGAGAAGTGGAATGAGGTTGTTCCTATGAGACTTTTGGCCTTAGTCTCTAGAGCTTTCATGAATACCAGGCACGTGTATGGCCTATTGGCGCAAAACTACGTTGAACAATAAAATTATAGTCAAAACGTGATTGATAAAATCTCTGGCTTACAACAAGAACTATTTGGTTCATAGAAATATTATATTTCACCAGTAATTCTGTAAGTTATATTTTATTAGTTTAAGTTTGGTTCATTGTCTAGAAGACACCAAACTTACTGCATTTTATCCATGCAAATCTAGCAAGTTAAAATGATTTTTCTATAAATTATTTTAAAATAATGTGGGGATAGTAGGAAAATTATTTAGTTATTTCAAAATAATTTACATTTGAAGTGTATTGAAAAAGCCATGTCTTTAAATGTATTTTAGAAGTCATCAAGAGATGAACTTGAGAAGGTTTACTCTAGAAGTCATCAAGAGATATACTTGAGAAGGCTTACTTTGGAAGCTATCAAGAGATATACTTGAGAAGGCTTATTTTGGAAGCCATCAAGAAGTGTACTTGAGAAGCTAAGTCTTACCTATAAATACTCCTTCAATCCTTACAACAATCCTTAACATTCAAAATTTCCTCTTTAGGTTTCTCTTTCTTCTTAGAATCCTACTTAGTGATTTTGGTTATTATTTAAACCTGTGATATAACTTGCTGATATTTGTATTAATAATTTTATTGATTCGTGTATCCTTTGATTAATTAGGGAAGACTTATATAACTCAGAATATCCTCTAATTGGTTAGGAAAGTGCTTGTTTAATCTTGGAGAAATATTTTGCACTGCTGAAATAGTTTCTTCGGATAGTGTCTAACACAACTCAAGTACAATTAATATATTATCTTGTTAAGAAATAGTTAGATTACTGTTATAGTTGTCATATTGATTATAGTATTATCACTGAAATAGTAATAATATTATTCACTGTTATGTTATTGTATTGCTAATATTATTAATATAATATTTTGTTAACAGTTAAATAATATTGTTATTATTAATATTATTATTTTTCATTGTTCCCAATAATTTCTACCGCTGCACCATTAGATTATATTGTGGGTGGGGGGGGGGGGGGGGGGGGGGGGAGTTCGCAAGTCAACATTCATATACAATTATTGATTTTCTGGTACAAATATAGGATTTACGTAAAAAATTACTTGATTCGGACGAACCCTTTTTTATACTGTAGCTTCGCTTCGTCTCTAAGGAGTTTTTAATTCAACTATGTGTTAGGGACTTCTCATGATCCTAAAGCACATAGTAACCCTCTAAGAACATGTATCAACTTTGGGAGTGTTACATACAACTTCCACTTTATGTCATTGTGCTTTGAATGATATGTCAATGGCTTATTTGGAGCTATTAGCGGCATCAAGCGTCTTGTTTCGTTCAGAGTGTAGACTCGAGTTGTGACACATTTAGAGGTGTGCATCGGTCAATTCGGTCTGATTTTATGTATTATTGGTTCAGGTTATATGTTTTTTTATTTTTAAATATGCTAAACCAATAATCAACCAATAAGATATTTTTTTAATCAATTTTTACTCCTTAATGGTTCAATTTTTAGTTTAACCGATAAAAAAAAATGATCATAAAATAAATATCAATTTGGTACAATAATTTTCAATATTGTGTAAGAGTAGCACTAACATGAAATCATAAGAACGCTCACAAACTAAAAAAAATAAAACAATAGTAGCTAACATGACATATGCCTTGCAATGTCAAATTTCACAAAATAAGTTTACTATCTTGTCCACAAACTATGCAGCCATTTAATCGCAGACCCACGTTGTCGGTTTACGAGAGAGAAAATTGAAAAGGTCTAACTTTATCGGGTTATAAGTTTTCAGAAAATTGAATTGGTTTATACAAATTAAAGAAAAATTAGAGAAATATATATGTTGTATGTGTGTGTATAATATTACCCAATAGCCCAATAAGTAAATCAAAAGTGAACCAATAATCCAATAAAAAAATTACAAAATTATTAAGAAAATTATTAACTCAATAACAATGAATCAATAACATTTTTATTAGTTCGATTTATTGATCGATTTAATTATTGCACACTCCTTGACACGTTGGTGGGATTCACAGTATCAGTTACAAAATGACAATCTAGTGGGTTATGGGTTGACTGCTTTAGTTTTACCAAATTCTCGTTTAAATAACAAGAAGAGATATAAATTAATTAAATTAATTTAAAATATCCAATCCACAACCCAAATCTCCAGTTAAAAAGAACTGTCCCATTACTTTAACCAGTATATCCTAACCTCTTAACCCATTTCCTATACATCGACATTTCTTAAATTCCGTGGTTGCTTTGACATTTAATTAATTATATGGGGACTTATCTGGTGAGCCGCTTCATTAAAATAAAAGACAATGTAGAGCTCAAAAGGTATACCGTATATGTGGGGATATAATAAAGCTAATAGGTAGATGGAAGATATTTTTGTATTATTTTTAGTAAATGAAGATTAATTAAATTATTTTTCATTAAATAAATGGCTAATCTGAACATCACAGTTTCTCTTTTGTATGGTATATTTATTATCAAGGAGATCCAAAGAGAAATTGAAAATTAACTTGAGAACTGTGAGAAACTTGCGGTTCAATTCAAAATAATATTATTATGTCTAACTTATATGACTTTCGTTGACCAAGATTGAGCAAACTCATTTCAAGAAACCACAAAATTAAATTTGTGCTTCATATCCAAACACAATATTCTATTTAATTGAAGTTTTAATATAGCAGTAAACATTGTTATCTCCTTTAATTGTACAACTCAATTTCAAGTAGGAAATGTTTGTATTTTTAAGACTAATTGAGGTGTATGCATATAATTAAAGGAAAATAACATGTTGCATATGGTTAACTTCACTATCTAATAGATTGTTAGCGAATTTGGAGTAAAAATAGTGTGTACCTTAATATGTAGCAGCGGAAGTCGTTGAAATTGCTACTGGCAGAATTGCCCCAAGCCAATCTTCGTCTCTCTTGGAAACAGAGTATTGCTCACAAATTAAATGTCTTCTTTGGTGTTTTCTTCTTGTTTTACATCTTTAGTTACTCAAGGATTTGTTTTTCTCATATGTTTTCTTTGAAGAAGAAGTAGTAGTATAGGAGTAGTGGGCGGATAAACAGTTACTTAGTAACTATTTCCCCCCTATTTTGCAAAATAAAAATAAAAAATAGGTTGCTCCCTTCATATCTTCCTTTTATCAGATAATTAAGACAAAAACTGGGCCGGGTTAATCCACATGGGCGACCTATGACCCGGAATCTAACATCTCCCACTTCGCACATGGTGGACAAGACTTGCACCAGTACGACATCAATAAGTCACCAATTCCTACGGAAAATAGTTCATGTGACCTGTTAGCATCACGAGCTTTACCTATAAGGTTTTACAAGCTACATATAGGAATCCAATCACATGTGGAAATAATTCTTTACTAATATGATGATACTTATACTCACAATACCCCAGACATCATTCACTACTTCAGTAGTTACTTTCCGATCCCTCATACTCTTAAAGTGGTGAACTCGAGTTCATGATTAACTTCATATACATAATTACACTCGATACCTATATGGTTAGTGTAATAGTCGGCTTGTGTAGAAAAGTTAAATTATTCATTTTAATCATCTTTCCTTTTACTCGAATCTATCTATTCCAAATCAACTGCTTTTCTAGACATTTACTGCATTGCCAAATCTCTCATGGCTATTCGTAACATGCTAAAGTAGCAACATCGATCGAAACTTCAAGAAACTGTCAAAGGTCTAAGGGTATTTCATTGTAAAGTTAAAATAACTTTAAGGGTCTCATACAATGAAGAAGCGGAGATTTATTCTCTCATTTACCCATTGGTCGCTAAGAACACATGGTATGAAACATGTGCTACGATGTTCTCACCTTATATTGAAGCGTGTATCTCAATCTTTTTAATCATTCAACATCGTACATATCTAGATCTAGACATCTCTAAATGTCTAACCTGAGTTTTTTCTTTAATAATCTCAAATTCATATTCTCAGAGAAACTCACTTTTGGCTTTACAAAAGAAGTTACAATCTGATGGTGAAACTTATCTCTTTATGTTCCTCAATGTAAGAGGTGATTGCTCATGTTAGAAAGCTAATCTCGCGACTTGTTCGACACACTATATTAATAAAACATATTTTCACATGCATATGAGAATGAACATAAATTAAAGGCTCTTATATTGATAATAATTACAATCAAGTCAACTTAAAACACAAAAATATAATCATATCCTTCGTAATCCTAGAGCCATAACATGTTTCTCACACAAGTCTCTAGATATCTCCTTTGGAAAGGGATTAGCTATCATTTGTCGGGTAGAAATGTAATGTAAATTTATTCCTCCACTTGCTACTATGTCTCTTACAAAGTTATACTTATGTCAATGTGCTTGATCTTTTTGTGATATTTAGGATCCTTCGTATATACGATAGCTGCTTGACTGTCACAATTTAAGATCATGGGACCCTTAGAATTCTTTGCAATGTTCAAATGCTCAAAGAATCTCTTCAACCAAACAGCATCTTGTATTGCAGATGCACAAGCCAAAAATTTGGATTCCATAGTTGGCAGGGCTGTTCAAGTTTGTTTCTTATTTTTCCATGAAATTGCACCACCATTTAATAAGAAGGCATAACCGAAGGTTGATTTTCTATCATATCGGTCACTAGCCTTATCAGCATCTGTATAACCTTTTATGGATAAATCTAATCCACTATAACATAGTGAATAATCTATAGTTCCCTTTAAGTATCAAAAAATTCTCTTTACTGTTTTCCAATGATCTCTTTCAGGATTGGATTGATACCTGCTGACCAGACCTACGGCATAATAAATATCTAGGAAAATACACATCATAGCATAGATCAAACTCCCAACTGCATTAGAATATGATACTCGAGACATGTATTCCTTTTCTTTTTCAGTCTTTGAACACATTTCAAGGCTTAAAGTTGTACCTCTTGCTATAGGAGTATCCATGGATTTACAACTATTTATTCGAAAGCATTCCAGAATTTTCTTTATATATGTTTCTTGAGAAAGACTCAAAATTTTCCTGAAACGATCTCTTTGGATTTTAACACCCAATATATAGTCTGCTTCACCCATATCTTTTATGTCAAATGACTTTGAAAGTCATGACTTAATAATTTTTACATACTCCAAATTATTTTCAGCTAATAAAATATCATCCACGTAAAGTAAAAGAATTACAAACATTTCATTGGACTATTTCACATAGATGCAATAGTCTTTATCGATCATGGTAAAATCAAATGAAATCACTTCCTTATGAAATCTCAGGTACCACTGCCTTGAAGACTGCTTTAGGCCATATATTGATCTGTTTAATTTACAAATATTTTTTTTCCTTTAACAAAAAACCCTACAGGTTGTTCCATGAAGAATTTCTCATTTAGTTCTCCATTGAGAAAAGCGATCTTCAAGTCCATTTGGTGTAATTCTAAATCTATATGTGCAGCTATAGCCAAAAGCAAGAGAATTGAGGTAAATTTCACAATTGGTGAAAAAGTTTCTTCATAATCAATTCTAGATTCTTGAGTAAAACCTTTAGCCACCAATCGTGCTTTGTGCCTTTCTATTGATCCATCTGATTTTCATTTAACTTTGAGAATCCACTTGTTCCCAATTGCTTTACACCTAAAAGGAAGGTCAACTAGATCCTAGACTTTATTGGTTTTTATGGACTCTAATTCTTCTTTCATCACATTTATCCATTCATATTTTTCAAAAATCGATAAAGCCTCAGTCACAGAATTAGTTTCATCCAATTCTATGGGAGATACCCGAAAAACATAATCTTCAATCTCAAAAGATCGTTTGGGTACACCTTTTCTGGTACTCTTACATAATTGAAGTTCAAATTCCTCAATAGAATTTTGGGATTCACAAATCCCCCTTGGACCAAGAATTATTTCTTGATCTATTAAATTATAAAGCATGTCTAACGACATTATTTGATCATCTAAATTCAACATTTCGTAAAGAGGCTCATTTTTCTTTATTTCACCCATTTTGAAAAAATTATTTTCCAGGAATGTGACATCTCGTGATTCAATCTCAGTAGTACTTTCATCTTCAAGTTCACCAATGGACACATACCCTTTGGTGTGTTCTGAGTATCTTATAAAGATACATTTCTTTCCTTTTGTACTTAGTTTTCCAAACTTACCAAAATGACTTTAATATATGAAACATAACCCCAAGGTCGTAGCTCATTAAAGTCTGGGTTATTAACAGTTCATAGCTCATAAGGAGTAGAAGATACTGATTTAGAAGACACTTTGTTCAATTTGTAAGCCGCAGTTAATATTGCATCTCCCTAGAAATAGATTGATAAATTTGCATGCACCATCATGGACCTTGTCATATCCAACAAAGTTCTACTCCTTCTTTCAGCTACACCATTTTGTCCAGGTATATAAGGAGTAGTTAATTGTTTATTAATGCCTTTTTTAATACACATTTCTTCAAACTATTTTGATAAATATTCATGACCTCTATCAGTTCTTAATGCCTTTATACTTTTGTCTAATTGATTCTCAACTTCATTCGAATATTCTTTGAAGTATTCAAGTACTTCAGATTTAGGAGATATCAAATAGATATAACCAAAGCATGTGAAATCGTCTATAAATGTAATGAAATATAAAGCACCAGAACTTTCCCTCATATTCTGTAATACCCCACATTTCTCAAGCTTAACTTAACTCTCAGTTCATGCGTTATCTAATATAAAATTTTTGAAACACTCAATATTTTTCAGTTTAGAGCTTGCCATTGCGTAGGAAATTGGTAACTTTTCAACGATATAAAATTCACCTAAGTCCGATTACCGAGTGAGAATTTATGGCTATTTTAGGTTTTAGTCGTTAAACATCATTATTTAGCTTAGTAGCGCATCATGGAGTATGTCAAAATGACAATTGTGTATGTTAAAATGACAATTGTCAAACTCCAATATTGCTTCACGATATTGGCGCGTCGCGCCAAGGACCGAATAAATAATTGTCAATTTCCATTAAAGCAATGCGATTGTACCATGTCGCACCAAACTTTCAGGTCCCATCCAGTATTGCAACGCGATTCCACTGCATCACGCCACCAGCTACATTCCCAGTTATCATTTCCTAGTGGCTTGACGCGATAGTTTCGTATCGCATCAGGTGCCCAAATAAAAAAATTTTCAGTAATGATTTTAAATCATTTTTAGGGGCAATTGGGTATTTTTCCATGACTCAAGTATGCCTTTAACACGTAACCTAGTTATATCATTATTATTTAATTTTTCCCAAAATCAAAGCATTCTCTCTCAAGAAAATAAACCCTAGCTTCAAGAATCAAGGTCAAAACTCAAGAATTTCTTTAAGCACCTTCAATAACTAATAACTCAAGGTCTGTTAGGTGTTCATGTATGGGTCCCTTTCACCCATAGAGTCCAAGAATCCATTTCTAAAACTTCAAGATTTATGATTTATGATTTCTATGCTTGGAATTGAATGTATTAGTGTTCATGATAGTAATTGAAATCCAATTCATATTTAATTATACGTTTCCATGAAATTAAAATAGTTATGTGGTGAATTATATGAATTGCATGCTTAACCCTTTAATTTGAAATTAAATGTTGTATTCATGATTATATGTATTGACCATTATCATGTTAAATACTCCATGCTTCCCAAGGATTTGCTAAAATTCCTATGTGAAGTAGATAGTGGAGTCTTGACATATCATTATATGGTCCCAATCATGTACAAGCTCATGTCTTACAAGTGTTTGATGAAATGTCTTTATGAATGAATTATGGACAAGTGTACATTGTTGTGTATCTCAAGATTATGCTATGATTTATTTTCCATGCTATCGAGTCCTGGGGTATTTAATACCAAACAATTTAGCTACTTATCTAGAGCCAGATTCAGTTACAGAGTAGTCTCAGTTCTGTCACTATCAGTAGTACTCTTAGTCAGTTACAAAACTTAGTAGAACTCAGTCAGTTATAGAACTCAGAAAAATTCAATAAACTCAGTATTAGTTTAGTCCAGTTCAGTGTCTTTCAGTTAAAAGTAGGATTCAGCACTGAGTGAACCCAAGGATGGGGTCTCACCTTCCAGTAGAGGGTGTGATCCTTAGAAACAATCCTTGAGTTCCAAAACTACGTATCCAACATAGGTTGAGACATCAAACCTGCCAGTTGAGGGTTGATGAGGTTTTTTAACCTACCAGATGAGGGTTCCACCATTCTCATTAGAGTACCTTCCAGATGAGGGTAACTCGTCAGTGTCTTTACCCGTGTCACAGTATTGACACCCTTCCAACTGAGGTCACAGGTTGGACCCCGACTCAGTTATCTTATTTGAGGCACGTCAGTTAGATGATGACCTCTCACAGTCTCAGTTTCAGTCTTCAGAATAAAACTCAATTTAGTTATACAAAATTAGGACTATCAGATACAGTCAGCCAGTATCAGTAACTTCAAATATTAGTTACTCAGTATCAGAACTCAGGACTTAGCTTCAGATAAGCTTAGTCACAATATTTAGTTATATGCACAGTAGCGCATACTCAATATTTATAGTAGTATCAGTGATCCATGTACTCTCATGTTCAGTTACTCTGTATCATACATTCAGTTATTGTTCGTGCATATGAACTCTTGCATTTAGTCTTACCCCATCTAGCATACCAGTACATTCCACGTACTGACGCATATTCTTTCTTTGCGCTATAATGTCTTATATTATAGATTCAGATGCTCAGGTTCCTGACTGTGCATAGATAGATCCAGATTCATCTAACAGTAGATTTAGCAGTGAGCCCTCATCTATCAAGGATATTCTTTCATTTCATTATTACAGTAAATTTAGTATTTTAGTAGATGGAGTTAGTTGGGGAATTTTCCCATCAACTCCACATCCAGAAAGTTTAGTTTAGAAGCTTTTCAGACTAAACTTTCAGACTATATTCAGTTTTGCAGATTGTTATTTTAGTTGATACACTTTATTAAGCATTTACAGATTTTAAACCTTATGGCATTTCAGCCTATTTTTTTGCATTTATTACAGTATCATATTTCAGTGCTCACAGTATATATCATTCATGGGTTAGCTTATGATCCTTCGAATTCGTAAGCACCGTGTAGTGTCCAAAGTACAGACTCGGGACGTTACATATTCATTGGACCACAGATATCAAAATAAATTAATTGCAATGGAAATTCAGCTCTTTTAGCCTTCCCAAATGATTTACGTATAATCTTTCCAGGAAGATAATTTTCACAGGTTGGCATTTGAATTTTGGAGAAAGAACCTAGATGTCCTTCCTTTGCCAATCTATTCATTCTATCTTGTCCTATGTGACCCAATCTAGCATCCCATGTAAATATATCAACATCATTATTACTAGAATAATATGACATTACACAACAGTCGAAATAATAGTCATAAGTCGAAGGGTTATAATCTAAAATAATAAAATGATCATGAAGTTGTCCAAAATCATACAATTATGACTAAAAACACAAATGAAAACCAACATCTAAAATAACAGACACAGACACTAAGTTTCGTCGAATCTCTGGAGCATATAGGGCGTCATGCAACATCAAAGATCGGCCTCCCCCTAAGTATACTTTGCAAGTGTCAATCCCTTTGAATTCAAGTCTTGCATTATTTCCTACATAGATCCATCTTGATCTAGGTGAAACTCAATGTAACTCCACATTTCTTAATCTCGACTCATATGGTCTGTGGCTCCTGACTCTGCAATCAACATAGGATAAGATTCAGTTAATAAAGCGGTGCTAGAAATATATGTAGCACTTAGAATTGCGTTTAGAAATGCTAACTTTTTCTGCTCAGGACATTCATGAGAAAAATGCCCCATAACTTGGCAATTGTAGCACTTCATCTTGCTCTTGTCTTTCTTCTTAAAAAATCTTTTTTCCTTCTTAGAATTTTGCTTGTTCTTTTTCTTAGAGGGTCCTTCTTCGGTCATTTTACCTTTCTTGTTCTTTTTTCACTTCTTCTTATTCTTGAATCCTGAAGACTTCTTACCACTTAATTTTTTCATAAAGGCATTAGAAGCAGCTTTAGCAGCATCAAGCCGCTCATCTTCAAGTTCAACATGATGGACAATATTAAAAAAAATTTGATGCTATCATTGTGGGTTAAGTTGACCTTCAAGTATTCCCAACTATTGTGAAGAGATCGAATCACTTCCTGAACCTTCTACTCATCTGAGAGAATGTGACCAATACTTTTGAGCTGAGCTATCACATTGGACATCACCCTAAGGTGTTGTTTGATATTTTGATCATGATGCTTCTTGTAAGTGTTAAACTTGATAGTCAGTTATCTGAGGTGGGTGACTGAAGTACCCCTATATGTTCCTAGCAAGTGTGCCCAGATAGCATTAGCAGTTGGAAATTCCTCACACTCATGAATTAGGTCATCAACCACAAAACTCCCAATAATTCCATATGCAATGGAATCAACCTTTTTCAAGTCTTATAAGCTTAAAGGTCTCTTCTGTGCTATGTAGTATTACCTTCTTCTGATAGACATAAGACATGGTTAATATTTTAAGAGCAATTTGCTCTTCCAATACATACCATATTTTATGACACCAAATATCGTAGTTGTCTTCATTTAGTTTTTCTCCTTTGTTCTAGTCAGAAATTATGTTTTTTAATGCCATGTCTGTTATTAAAAGACAATCACACAAGTATTTTATCAATTATGCATGCAAACTACACTTTTAAGCAAGTCATTTCACAAAAATGTTTCATATTTAGTGTAAAATTAAAAGGACACTTAAGAATTCAATCATCATCTACGAACTAAACACTTGACCGAAATTAGAAATTAATTTCTTAATGTGTATTAGGATGATAACTTTCAATTAAGTCTTTGTAAACTCAAATAAATGAACAAAATTCATATAGAAGGAGAGAAACAACTTAATATATATTTATAACATAAAGTTAATAAATAACTTCAAGTTACAAGTCAATTTAAAGATAAAAATCATCTCACAAGTATTTGAGACATCTTATATACACCTAAAAAGGCTCGCTAGGCCAAATCCCGTGGTAAACATTAATTAATCTCACACCCCAAGGATCACAGAGAGAATTTGCAAAAATAGCTAGTGCTTCTCAATCTGAGATTTCTACATAGTTTTCTAGTTCTACATGTTTTAATCCAAACAAATCTATAAAACTAGCAACTGTGATACTAGGGAACATCTTAAA
>NC_061111.1:231571239-231719440 GCF_002878395.1 Capsicum annuum | reverse complement strand
AAAAAAAAAAAAAAGAAAGAGTGTATAGTGAATATTAGTCTTTTATTCCTTCATTTTTCGATAGCCGCTAGTTTTCAGTGGACTCTCGAAAGGAAAACCTCACTTCTTCCTTAAGACATGTAAGTAGTCGTTACATATATCTTTGTATTTTTCTCCCTAGTTTGTAAATTATGTTTGAATTAATGAAGTTTATATTTTCTTTCAGATGTGTTTTTAATATTATAGATCTGGATGACCGTACGGATTATACCAGTTTTTCGATTTAGTAAAATTAGTAAATTACTTATTAGTACATATTTACTTATTAATACATATGTTTTAGATTTGGATAGCTGTACGGATTACCGCCAGTTTTCCAATCTTATAAAATTGGTAAATTATTTATAAATATGCTCCTAGTATATGGTTAATCTCTCAGTATTTTAACAGTAATGATGAATTAATCTGTAAATTTTTAGAAATTTGAAAAGTTCAAAGAGGATTAAAAAAGGACTGTCGTTATTGTCCCAAGGTGTGATTGAAGAAAATATTGCTAAAATACCTAAAACTGGAGAGAAAGAGATAAACAGGATATAAATTAAAAAAAAAATCAAAATATCAAAAAAATCAAAAAATAATTTATATAATTGGGAGAAAATATACCCTGATCTTTATAACTTGTGTACTATACTGGACTAAGGACAGTGAAGGAAGAAGTATTGAGTAGGACTTTACACCATATTGCTTTATCCGCTTTAACTCTGCTTTATTTCTCATATCTACTTACCTGCTCTCATAATATTTCTTATTTGCTCATCTATTTTACCTATATTATTATCTGCACTGGTGAGTGAGTGATATTACTAGTGAAAATTACCCAATTTTTCGTAACAAGACATCCGCCATTATTTTGCATCATAAAATCTAATCGTAAGACAAAGTCTATTTTTATTATATATATATATATATATATATATATATATATATATATATATATATATATATATATTTCATAGTTCTTTTAACAGAATTTTGAAAGAACGAAAAGAAAAAAAATTAGTCGGATCCAAAGCGCAATCATGGTGCGTCTGATCGAATTGGGTTTTTTGATCTATATCCGAAAATAATATTTTTATAGGTGAGTGCTAATTCGATTTTATATGATGTAAGCATATACATAATATTTCAAGAGTTTTCCATACTAAAATTCGAGATAATACATGTAAAATTAGGGCAATAAATTTGACTCTAATACCATTAATAACAAATTCACAGTAGAAATAATGTGTGTATCTTAATATGTTGCAGCATAAGTCATTGAATTTTCTACTGATAGAATCGCGCCAAGTCATCTTCATCTTTCGAAAACGGAGTATTGTTTTATATACTAAATGCCTTCTTTGGTGTTTTGTTCTTGTTATGCTTTTTTAGTTACTCAAGGAATTTTTTTCTCATTTCTTCTCTTTGAGGAAGAAAAAGTAGTAATATGTATAGGAGTAGTGAGTGGATAAACAGTTACTAAGTAAACATTTTCCTTATTTTTCAAAAAATTAGGTTGCTCCCTTCTTATCTTTCTTTTATCATTTAATTAAAATAAAAACTGGGTCGGGTCGATCCACATGGGCGACACATGACCCGTAATCTAATATAGATGAATGAGTTGAGTTGAAAGTATAATTGAAATAATTTGCTAAGAGTTGAGGTGTTCAATTGAAATAAAAGTTTGTCGTGTATTCTAAATGAAATATCTTGATAATTTTATTGAGCTGATTATATATTAAGCCTTAAAGAAGAGTATTTTTACTGAATTATTAGCACCTTTTTTCTCATATTAATGATGCTCCATTAATGTCCCTTCTTGAAACCATTGAATACAGAGGAACCAAACTAAATGATTCATCTGAATGCTAGAGTTTTATTAGCTCTTAATTACATGAAAAAATTATTTATTCATCCATAACGTGTGTAAAGTATCTAAATTCTACCAATTGCTTCCACTGTTTATACACTACAACATTGTCTTCACAAAATGGAATTTCAAATCATACGTTGCTGTGCTATAAGAAAAGGTAAGAAATATATTTTTTAATATTCATGCTTTTGTACATCTCTTTGAGTCTTAATATTCATGCTACTATATTTGAAATACAATTTTCATTCTTTTACAATTAAAAATTTGTTGGTCACAAATTTCTTTTATCGATAGTCGACCCACTTATTTAAGTTTATATACATTGAAAGTGTTTGAAAAGAAATTTTTTAATCTAGTTTATCATACAAATGCAATAGAAAAATTATTATGTTAATTGTTTTTAACAACATATAAATTCTTGGACGAAGGCAAAACCATTGGCAAAGTGGGGGCAAGGATGACATTTAGGCACAAGTAAACTGTTTGAGATGAATTTTTAAGAATCCAAATTGAGTTAATCCTAATAGGAACGATGATATATTTGGAGAGAACTAAGCACCAAAATGTTTTAGGTATAACGTATATCTACATTAATAATCAATTTAAATATTCAAAAAATCAATTAAGAGGTGGACTTTTGTCAATACAATATTTGCTATTTGCTTAAGTTTTTTGTTTTTCTTTTTGGTAAAAAAAAATTACGCTTATGAAACTCTTTAATGTTACAAAACAATTATTTTTCCACGGGAAATATGAATAAAAGGATTGCTTGTGATCGGATGATGAAATTAGAGAAGATTAGTATCATATAATATAATAATTTTCATAGTTGGGTTATACACAGTCAACTTCTGCAACAAATTAACAATATGTTGCATCAGATTACCCATTGTTGCATAGTTTGCAGTAGATGGTTAAAATTCGTTTGAGTCAGGTTAAGAGAACCAGAGCAACACATGGATAATCTGATGCAAAATATCAATCATCTGTCGCAACGAATTACCAATCTGTTGCACCAGTTCCACAAGACGGGTAATCTATTGGGTTACATGTTACACAATAGATGATTTGTATGTCGCAATGGACTAATAATATGTTATATCGGATTACACATATATTGCATAATTTGCAGTAGATGGTTAATCTGTTAGGAGTTGGGTTCAGAGAACCAAAGCAACAGATGGGTAATCTGATGCAAGATATCAATCGTCTGTTGCAACAGATTGTCTATTTGTTGCACTGACTGGCATAGGACGGGTAATTTGTTGCAATAGATATCCCATATGGTGTATCAGATATAACATTTATTGCACCTGATATAACATCTGTTCAATATCTTTCATTTAGTAAAATTATTTTACTTAAAGAAGACATACTGCATCATCCAAAGGGTTAAAGAGATCAGCCTCCTTAATTTTGGTGTTGTTCTTTGTAGCCAACCACCTAAACATCCTTAGATGAGAAATATCATCTGGGTAATCCATTGCCTGCTTTCGGAGGGTAGGAATGACTTCAAATGACTAAGCCTAAAAAATGTAAACAAGAAGCAAGCAAAAAAAAAGTCATAATAGTTATATTCAATATAAATTAATGGATGAGTAAAAATAATGATTAATTTTACCATGAAAGATCAATGAAAAACGTATAATGTGGTCATCCCTGATGATAAATTTGTTAGTAAGTCAAGTATAAATTGTCATATCCCTCAGGATAATTGTTGAATTTATCAAAATTCTCAGCACGCGCCAACGCATCATCTTCTATGATCTTGTTGACGTTTCTTGCCAATATAACCGAATGGGCAAACCAAACTAACCACAATTTCTCCCTGTACTGCTTTGGTATGATTTTATCCATGAGATCTGTCAACAAATCTGATGCTTGGGAGCTACGTCGAGCAATATCAAACAGGCCATCTATTTTTTCCTTACATTTTCTTGCCTTGGATCTTTTGCGAGGTGCTCCCTTGCGATAGGTGGTTCTTCTGGACGATGGCATCTCAAGCTCGTCACTATGGCAAACTCTTGCAATCTAAAATAAATTGGCATGCCACAGTAGTTGGTCAAGATTTCATCTATCTTTTTGCCCTCCTCCTTCGAATCTATATCATCCCCAATGTTGTAACGCCCCGAATCTGGTACCCGAAATACTACACGGTGCTCATGACCCTGAAGGACCACAAACTAACCTATCACTGATATCTGTACCTGAACACTGCATAATACAACAACAACAACACACCCAGTATAATCCCACATAGTGGGGTCTGGGAAGGGTAGAATATACGCAGTCCATACCACTACCTTCAAAGAAGTAGAGAGGCTATTTCCGATAGACCCCCGGCTAAATAAAGGGACCATGATCGAAGTCCAAACATCTAAAGCATACAACATGATAAAATAAACATATTACAACAACCACAAAAAGGACATTAACCAACAAAGGCACCCTTCCAACCCTAGCACTACCAACCAAGTTACATAAAACTCTTCTACCGCCCACCTATTGCCAAACCACACGCCTTAACCCTTTACCCTAATACTCTTTCTCCAAACCTTCTTATTGATGGTCATGTCCTCAGTAAGCCGTAATTGCTCCAAGTCACTTCTAATCAATTCTCTCTAGTATTTCTTAGGTCTACCCCTACCCCGCCTAAAACCATCCAAGGCCAACCTCTCACACCTACGAACTAGAGCATCTGTGCCCCTTCTCATCACATCCCAAACCATCTCAACCTCCCTTCCCAAATCTTATTCTCCACCAATGCCACTCCCATCTTCTCCCGAATAATCTCATTCCTAACCCTGTCTGCCCTCATGTAAACACACATCTAACATAACATCCTCATTTTAGCTACCTTCAGCTTCTGAATGTGAGAACTTTTAACAGGCCAACACTCTGAGCCGTACAGCATAGCCAGTCGAACTGCAACTCTGTAGAATTTGCCTTTAAGATTGAGAGGCACCTTCCTATCGTATAGAATTCTCAAGGCGAGTCACCATTTCAACCAGCCCTCCCTAATACAGTGAGATACATCTTCATCAATCTCTCCATTCTCCTGAATCATAGACCCAAGATACTTAAAACTATCCCTCTTACACACCACCTGAGAATCCAACTGCACTATCACCTCATCTTCATGCTTCGTGTCATAAAACTTTCACTCTAAGTACTTCATCTTAGTCCTACTTAACCTGAATCCTTTAGTTTCGAGGGTGAACACTGTATAATACACTGTATAAATGCAAAATAGTAGGCTGAAACATGCCATAAGGTTCAAAACTGATGAACATCTGATAAAACCATATCTGAATAATGTGGTATGACAATACCAAAACTTAAATAATGTCTGAAAATATTGTAGTCTGAAAGCCTCTAAACTATCTGAATAATGAGTTGATGGGACATGTCCCCAACTAACTCCAACTACTGAAATAAACTAAGTAATAAAGAAATAAAGTAATGATCATGTCCTTAAAGGATAAGGACTCACTGCTAAAACTGAAATGCTATTGATGCTCTGGAGCTTGTGGTTCTGAACGTATAGTATAAAACACCGTAGCAAAAATGCATCAGTACGATTGAATGTACTGGTATGCAAGTGAGGTAGAGATTGATGAGAACTCTTAAAAGGCCAACACTCTACGCCGTACAGCATAGCCAGTCGAACTGCAACTCTGTAGAATTTGCCTTTAATATTGAGAGGCACCTTCCTATCGCATAGAATTCCCAAGGCGAGTCACCATTTCAACCAGCCCTCCCTAATACAGTGAGATACATCTTCATCAATCTCTCCATTCTCCTGAATCATAGACCTAAGATACTTAAAACTATCCCTCTTTCACACCACCTGAGAATCCAACTGCACTATCACCTTGTCTTCATACTTCGTGTCACTAAACTTTCACTCCAAGTACTCCGTCTTAGTCCTACTCAACCTGAATCCTTTAGTTTCGAGGGTGAACACTGCATAATACATTGTATAAATGCAAAAATAGTAGGCGAAAATATGCCATAAGGTTCAAAACTGATGAACATCTGATAAAACCATATCTGAATAATGTGGTACGACAATACCAAAACTTAAACAATGTCTGAAAACATTGTAGTCTGAAAGCCTCTAAACTATCTGAATAATGAGTTGATGGGACATGTCCCCAACTAACTCCAACTACTGAAATAAACTAACTAATAAAGAAATAAAGTAATGATCATGTCCTTGAAGGATGAGGACTCATTGCTAACACTGACTGCAAAAACTGAAATGTTATTGATGCTTTGGAGCTCGTGCTTCTGAACCTATAGTATAAAACATCGTAGCAAAAATGCATCAGTACGATTGAATGTACTGGTATGCAAGTGAGGTAGGATGAATGCAAAGGGTTCAAATGCATGAACAATGCTAACTGACTGTATAAATATCTACGTGAGAATACATGCATGAATAAGTGACTTGACTGAATTCGTGATGATACTGACTATTGATTCTGATTACTGATAACATGAGTTACTGATAATTGATATAACTGATACTGAGCGACTTTATCTGACAGTCTAGGTTCTGATGGAACTAACTGAGTTTCGTACTGTTCTGAGTTGACCGTATCTGACAGTCCTAAAATTCTGAAGAACTATCTGAGTTCTATAACTGAGACTAAGTCTAAAAATGTAACTGTGGGAAGTAGTCATCTAATTGAGATACCCCTAATACACCATTATGGCTGAGTTGGGGTCCAATCTGTAACCCCAATTGGAAGAATGTCAATACCGCACCAATGGTAAGGACAAGCTGTGAGTGACCGTCATCTAGTAGTGTCCCCAAAGGAGAACGGTGGGACCATCATCTGGCAGTGTTAATCCACCTCATCAACCTTCAACTATCAGTGTTAATATATCAACCTATTCTAGCTACATTGTTCTGGAATACAAGGATTGCTTCTAAGGATCACAACCTCAACTGTCAGTGTGTGTCCTCATCCTTGGGTTCACTCAGTGGTAAATCCTACTCCTATCTGAATAGACACTGAACATGATTAACTAAATTGAGCTGGACTAAGTTCATTGAGTTTTTTTGAGTAACGGAACACTACTGAGATTACTAAAGTACTAGGCTTTCTGAGATTTACTGGGACTACTGAGTTTACTGACTTTTCCTGAGTCAAATGACTAACTGAATTCTACTGAACACGGCTTGACTGAGGATATCATGAAAACATGACACTGGCTCTAGGCACACAACTAAATTATTGGGTACAAGTTACCCCAAGACTCGATAGAAAGAAACTGACAAGGCATGACATTCTTAAATGCACGACTAACATCAACAATCCATAATATAATAAGTTGGGGATTTCATGAAGTACATGATTATCACAAACCTATACATGAATAGGATTGCATGTAAACATGGTATAATTTCATAAGGCTAATCATGAGCAATCCAACAAACATTTACAAGGCACATTTATAGCATGGGAGTTCTTTGAACATAAGGGTAACACATGAATCCATCACTTAAGTCACAATTGAACTATATTACATGATTTCTAGTCTTCTAGGTATTTTATCAAACACCTTACATGCACCACTTAGGGCATAGGTATAATCATCAATTAACACATCATAAACCACTCAATTCATGGATTTAAACTCATACACTAACGTAATTTCATAAAAACACATTAAGATTCCAACTTGGGAATCATACAACAACAACAACCACATGAACATAATCAACACATAACATCAATATCAAAATTCATAATTTAAAACTTGATTCTTGGGCTTCATGAACGAAAAAAATCCAAGAAGGAACACTATGCTGAGTTAATGGATTTGGAAGAATTGAGGGAGAGTTCTTGTGATTTAGCCCTAGAATTTGACAGCTAGGGTTCTTATTCTTGAGTAGAGTTGGTTTTAATTTGAGAGACTAATGCAAAAGTGAGCAAATAATACCTTCTTAGGGTTAAATCCCGTGATTGGGCGGAATTGAAGTCATGAAAAAAGACCAAATGGCCTCTGGGATTTAATATCGCAAAAACTGGAAAATTCCCAATTTTCATCCTTGGCGGGATGTGCCACTATCGCGCCAAGCCACTAGAATTGGACAATTGGGAATCTACATGGTGACACGACGTGGAGCTATTGCGTTGCCACTTTGTTTGCGACCTGGAAGTTTGGCGCGACACGGAGACATCGTAGAGATTCATTGAAAAAGGACAATTGTGAACTAGGCCTTTGGCGCGATGCGCCACTATCACGGAGAAATACTGGAAAGTGACAGTTCATATTTAAGCTGGCTCCGCGACACGTTGATGGCTCAGGTGATACACCGTCTCAATAGAAAGGCTCTAACTCTTCGCCCGGGTGTCAGATTTGGGCAAATTTGGTATCGATGGAAAGCTTATTAAATTTTTCACATGATAAAAAGTGAAAATCTTGAAAACACCACATGTATAAAGTGTATTCATCTTTAAAACAAGTCTTTTACATCTTTGGAAAGAATTTAAGCAAAGTAGAAGTACGGGTTATTACACATGTACTTGATCCTGTTCTTGAGAAGACATATACCATTCTTAAATGGAAATGGGCAGAGGGGTGCTTAGGAAGCTCAAGAAATCTTTCAAAGCAGCTCTTCTTAAAATGTCCAACTATGTTTTCATTCTTCATAATTTTACTAAAATAAATAAATTATCGCCCCATCTGACATTTTAGTACAATTTTAGTAATTAGTTTTTCTTCTGCTTTTGGGTCATTTATCGCCATCGCAACTTGAAACTTGTCAATACTAAAAGTTTTGACAGGATCATGTTGGGATGTAGATATTAATTCATGCCCTATTGGTGATCTATTATCATCATATTGATGATCATCCTCTTTCTCTTTCTCACTCTTAAATTCCTCCCCTTTCTCACTTTTATTTTCTTCATCACCATCTACGGACCCTTGTCCATCTTCCTCAATATTGGTTTTATATTGCACATCAACTTCACTTTTCCCTGACTGAGATTGTTCAGGAAGCTCCTCCAAATCCCTCTGTACAATAGCTTTTTTTGGGGTGGTCAGATGTTGATCCACTTTCACTTTCTTTTCTTTTGGGAGACATGTTATACCTACAAATAACAGAAAAATAAAAAATACATTGCAATTGATGTATGCATAAATTTTAAAAAATACATTACAAACACCACCAATACCGACACACCAATAGCCACCACAATCACAAACACCACCAACCAATGCCACAAACACCACGAATACCGACACCATCGACAGCCACCACAAACACCACCAACCAATGCCACAACAAACACCACTAACCAATGCCACCAACAGCCACCACCAGTGCCACCACCACCACCACCACCACCACCACCACAAATACCATCTAATAATACCACGATAGTCAATGGAACATTGTAATAGAAAATAGTGTTTGCTCGAGTTCATCCTATGATTTTACCATCAAAGCTCAAAATTGTTAACCCATTCTCAAAGATAATACAACTAAAAGTTTTCTTTTTCATCATTAACTTAAAAGCCCTTATTTTTTTAGATAAGAACCCATCTTCTTGAACTCTGTTACCTATGAAAAAAGAGAAAATGACAGATACAAGCAAGAATAAAGTCGAAAATAACACCAATATGGTCAAAAGTAAGAAAAAAATTGATCTATTGTGAAGGGTAGAGCAATTTGTTAAGTAGTTGTTGTCTGTACTGTATAATTGAGTGAGAAAGAGAAAAGAGTGAGAACTCGAGATTTAAAATGATGAAACATTTTTCTCGCAAATGGATGATTTATATGCGTTGATTTGTATTTTGGAAAAGAATGACAAGTTTTGAAAATGTTAATTTGATCCGAATTGATCTTAATTATTTTTTAAAATTATAAAAGATATGAGTAATTTTTAACCCTCTCATCATGCAATTGCCAAAAGACTCAATTGAAATGGTAGTTGACCCTATGAACTTACCCCTGGTCCTAAATTAATGAATTTAGGTATTAGACTCTAACATATGAACTCAATTGGAATTGTATAGAAACAAATGTTCAACCTGTTCATCAGATTACTCATCTGTTGTAAATAATCAAACAAATTAAGTAATCTATTGCGACAGATTACCTATCTATTGTAAATTATCAAATGAATTGTCATATGTCATAACAGATTATCCATTTGTTGTAAATTATCAAATAGGCGCTGCCATCTGTTGTAGTTGACCCTATGAGAACTCACCCTTAGTCCTAGGTTAATCAATTAAGGTATTAGTTGAACATATGAGATAGTAAGAATTAGTTCATCTCAGAGTTACCGATCGACAACTCTGGTCGAGAGGAATGCAATATCATCTCATCATGCAATTGCTAAAGGACCCAATTGAAGTTATAGTTTACCTTATAATAACTCAACCCTGGTCCTAGATTAATTAATTAAGGTATTAGTCTAACATATGAAATCAATTGAAATTGAATAAAAAATAATTGTTCAACCTGGTGTAATAGATTAACTATCCGTTGTAAGTTATCAAATAGATTAAGTCATTTATAGATACATATTAATCATCTGTTGTAAATTATCAAACAAATTAAGTCATATATTATGACAGATTACCCATCTGTTATAAATTATTAAATGGATTAAGTTATATGTCATAATAGATTACCCATCTGTTGTAAATTATCAAATAGATGCTGCTATCTATTGTAGTTTACCCTATGAGAACTCACCCCTATTCCTAGATTAACCAATTAAGGTATTAGTCTAACATATAAGGTAGTAATAATTGGTTCAGCTCAGAGTGAACGATCGATGACTCTGGTCGGGAGAAATACAATACCATCTCACCATGCAATTTTTGAAAGACTTAATTAAAGTTATAGTTGAACCTATGAGAACTCACCCGCTAGTCCTAGAAATATAAATTAAGGTATTAGTTGAACATATGAGGTAGTAAGAATTGGTTTAGCTCAGAGTGATCGATCGGCGACTCTGGTCGAGAGGAATACAATATTGTCTCATCATGCAATTGCCAAAAGACTCAATTAAAGTAGTAGTTGACCCTATGAGAACTCACCTCTGGTCCTAGATTAATCAATTAAGGTATTAGTCTAACATATGAACTCAATTGAAATTGTATAAAAATAAATGTTTAACCTATTACAACAGATTAACCATCTGTTGTAAATTATCAAACAAATTAAATCATTTATTGCAATAGACAACTAATCTGTTGTAAATAATCAAATAGATTAAGTCATCTGTTGCGACAGATTATCCATCTGTTGTAAATTATCAAATGGATTTTCTTATGTCGCAACAGACTACCCATCTGTTGTAAATTGTCAAATAAGCATTGCCATCTATTATAATTGACCCTATGACAACTCACCCCTGGTCCTAGATTAACCAATTAAGGTATTAGTTTAATATATGAGGTAGTAAGAATTGGTTCAGCTCGGAGTGATCGATCGATAACTATGGTCAAGAGTAATACAATACCATCTCATCATGTAATTGCCAAAAGAATCAATTGAAGTTATAGTTGAGCCAATAAGAACTCACACCTGGTCCTAGATTAATCAATTAAGGTATTAGTATAACATATGAGGTAATAAGAATTGGTTCAGCTCAGAGTGATCGATCGACGACTCTGTTCGGGTGGAACACAATACCGTCTCATCATTCAATTGCCAAAAGACTCAATTGAAGTTGTAGTTGAACCTATCAGAACTCACCCATGGTCCTATATTAATCAATTAAGGTATTAGTCTAACATATAAAATCAGTTGAAATAGTATAAAAACAAATGTTCAACCTGTTGTAATAGATTAACCATCTGTTGTAAATTATCAAATAGATTAAGTCATTTATTACAACAGATTACTCATCTATTGTAAATTATCTAACAGATTAAGCCATCTATTGCGATAGATTATGCATCTGTTGTAAATTATCAAATAAATTAAGTCATATGTCGTAACAGATTACCCATCTGTTGTAAATTATAAAATAGGCGTTGCCATCTGTTGTAGTTGACCCTATGAGAACTCAACCCTTGTCCTAGATCAACCAATTAAGGTATAAGTTGAACATGTGAGGTAGTAAGAATCTGTTTAGCTCAGAGTGATCGATAGACGACTTTGGTCGGGAGGAACGCAATACTGTCTCATCATGTAAATGCCAAAAGACTCAATTGAAGTTGTAGATGAACCTATGAGAACTCACCCCTGGTCCTAGATTAATCAATTAAGGTATTAATCTAACCTATGAAATCAGTTGAAATTGTATAAAAATAAATGTTCAACCTGTTGCAATAGATTAACCATCTGTTGTAAGTTATCAAATAGATTAAGTCATTTTTTACAACATATTACTCATTTGTTGTAAATAATTAAACAGATTAAGTCATCTATAGCGATAGATTATCTATTTGTTGTAAATTATCTAATTGATTATCACATATCGTAACAGATTACCTATCTATTATAAATTATCAAATAGGCACCGCCATCTGTTGTAGTTGACCCTATGAGGACTCATCCCTAGTCCTAGATTAATCAATTAAGGTATTAGTTGAACATATAAGGTAGTAATAATTGGTTCAGCTTAGAGTGATCGATCGACAACTCTGGTTGGGTGGAATGCAATACCATCTCATCATGCAATGGCCAAAAGGCTCAATTGAAGTTGTAGTTGACCCTATGAGAACTCACCCCTAGTCCTACATTAATCAATTAAGGTATTACTCTAACATATGAACTTAATTGAAATTGTATAAAAATAAATATTCAACCTGTTCCAACAAATGTCTTTTCTGTTGGATTTAATCAAACAGATTAAGTCATCTATTGCAACATATTATGCATTTGTTATAAATTATCAAATAGGTGCTGCATTTTTTGCGATAGATGACCGAGCTTTCGAAATTTTCAAACAAAAATTGTTATTCATTGCACATAGATGTTTTAAGACCCTTTTTTAAAAGTAATTTAGGTATTTTTGTCTGAGATAAAAAAGTTTAAATACTTAGGTGGTAAAAAATATTACTTGGATAACTCAAAACTCTCCTGAGTGAGTAGTTTACTTTGGTCTTTTCAATGTCACTGTCTCCTCGTGCCCCTCAAAAGTTATTAATGAATATTTAAAACCCATATCTACAAGAATACTCTCTCCTTCAGCCATAAAGTAAGACTCAACTCATCTATCATTCTTCTTTATTCTCAATTCTCTTTCTTTCCTTTTTCCTCTCTTTTCTCTCTTTTTTTGGATGAGGATCCTTTCGGATCTCAATAGGTTAATATCTTTTCTCGACTGAACTGGATATTATGATCCCTTTGTTTTTTTCACAATGCAGGTATGGTTCACTATTGCTCTTTCCATCTTATTTTCTTCTTTGTATGTCATTTAAATTAGATATTTACATCTGTTATTATTAATTATTTATCCATTACCATTTTTCTATTTATTGAGAAAATTGAAGGAAAGGTGACTTTTAAGTATTGAATGAACGGACCATTGTTTTTATATTTGTTGCAAAATGCCTCATCGGTTGAACAGATGGGTAATCTGTTGCATCAAATTGGTCATCTGTTGATTCACTCAATTTTGTGTTACCCTTTTGTACAAACAGAGCAACTGTTTGAAGAAATCAAACCACTAGCAAGGCTGGTTTGATTTATTTTAGCAGATGACTCATTTGTTGTAATATGCCATCCATCTGTTATAACAGATGCCTCATCGATTGAGCAGATGGGTAATCTGTTGCATCAGATTGGTCATCTGTTGATTTGCTTAATTTTGTGTTACCCTTTTGTAATGTTCTTTTTGATATTCTCTTATTTACAGATAAAATAAAGTGAAACTGGATCCACTTTTGCCCGACCAGCATTAAAGGCTAGAGTAAAGATGGATTCGGAGGAATAAACTACTTAAAGATGGAACCACTTCATATGTGGGAGGTATGTATTACTGATCAACCTATCGTGAAAGCGCACATCTAGTACAATAATTTTGTGAATGTTTGTTCTTTACCTATTAGGCTTTAATCCTTCAAACAAGATATGGCATTTTACAGTTAAGATTGTTAGGTTTAAACTGGTAAGACTGAGGGACCATGTAGGTGGTGTCGATACCATGTTATAATTTAATGACCATTTATGCTCATGTTTTTGTATCAAGTTTGGGGAAGTGCTTAAGTTTTTGGCGGTAGTGTATATATCCAATAGTGATTGGACCAGTTTTAATGGTTCAATGGACTTATTGAAAGGCCTATAAAGCCTCACACTGAAGCAAACATTGATGGAACCAGTAGAAATTCCCCTGGTCCAAATTTATATGGATGTGTTACTAGAAGAGACTATTATACAGCAGTAGGTACTTAGGAGAATACTTGTGCGAGAAGGGGGAGGTTGAGAAGGCCATATATCATCTCAGACTTTGTTTAAGAGGAAACATAAGGTAGGAAAGAAAGTGTAGCAAAATTGGCTGACGAAATTAACATGAAAAATGAAAAAAATAGATGAGCTGTGAATGTCAAAGTGTATCCAAAAATGAAAATCCATCAGTCGTTGAAGAAAAAGAAGAATGGTCAAGAGGACTAGAGCTAGTCACTTTGCTAGAGACTGTAACTAGCGAGCGTGACCTCAATGAATACCCATAAAATGCAGGACCAGAACTCTAAAGAAGCAGCTTCGCAAGCACGGAAGGTGGTAAGATTGTCGGTCAAAATTAAAACCTGAACCAACTACTCCTGAATTAAAAATACGGGATCAAGCCAAGATGGTAATTTATGAAGTCTAACTTGCTTCCCATGTCTCCTATTTATGGCTCTGGTCAGTTCAAAGACAGTGGAACCAACAAGGTATAGGATTTCTGCCCAACTTCAGACCTTTTTGTTTCTACTTCCATTGACTTGGTCATAGACACAAACAAAAGGCATGGCATGCAAGTTAGACTTCAAAAATTGATGCCTTGGCTTTTCTTATTTTTAATTCAGGAGTTGTTGGTTTAGGTTTCAATTCTGACCAATAATCGTATCAATTTCCTGTGCTCGCAAAGCTTTTTTCGTAGAGTTCTGGTCCTGTACTTTGTGAGAGTCTTCATTTAGGCCACACTCGCTAGTTGCATTCTCGAGCAAAGTGTCCAGCTCTAGTCCTGTTGACCATTCTTCTTTTTATCAACAACTAACTAATTTTTATATTTGGATACACTTCCACATTTGAAGCTCATCAATTTTTTCTGTTTCTCATGTCAATTTCATTGGCCAGATTCGCTAGAAGTTCCTTACTTGCTTCCTTGTGTTTTCTCTTAAACAAGGTCTGATATGATATATGGTCTTCTCCACCTCCCCCTTCCCGTACAGGTATCCTCCTAAGAACCTTCTACTGTATAAAAGTCTCCTCCAATAATCCATCCATATAAATTTGGACTAGGGGAATTTCTATCTGTTCCATCATTGTTTGTTGTAGTGCGAGGCTTTGGAGGCTTTTCATGAAGTCCATTACGCCACTAAAACCGGTTCAATCACTATTGGCTATTTATACTACAGCCAAAAACTTGAACCCTTCTCCAAACTTAACATAAAAATATAAGCATAGACCGTCATTAAATTTTAATAGGGTATCGACACCACCGTCTTAGAACCCTTCGTCCTTATCAGTTCGAACCTATCAAACTAAATTGTACAATGTAGGATCAGTTCGAACCTATCAAACTAAATTGTACAATGTAGGATCTTATTTGAATAATCAGTGTCTAATCGGTAAAAAATTGCATTCATAAAATCATTGCACTTTATGTGTGTCTGTTGCGATAGCTTGATCAATAATACATAACTTCCATGTATGAAAGTGGATCCATTGCATGCACCGTATTCTTCCTACCCCATCAAAATATGTCAGACAATGTTGTTTATTCATCTGCATGCACATGATGACTATTAAAGAAGAGGTGTGAAGAGTCGTGACTTTTTATCTTAACACATTCAAAACAGCTGATGAATCAAAATCTCCATATATTGCTACTGATTTATCATCTTGGAAGAAATCAAAAAATTTCCTCCAATATATGATCCATCTGTCACAATAGATAATCTATATATTGCAATAAATGGCAAATCTGTTGCGATAGACCAGACATTATTTATTCATCTCCATGCATGTGATAACTATTAAAAAGAGGTGAAGAGTTGGGACTTTTTATCTAACACATTCAAAACAGCTGATGAACCGAATTCTCCATCTGTTGCAACTGATGAATCAGCTATTAGAAGAAATTAAAATATCTTCTCCAATATATGGTCCATCTATCGCAATAGATAATCTATATGTTGCAATAGATCGTAAATCTATTACGACAGATCAGACAATGTTTATTCACCGGCACACATGTGATTACTATTAAAAAAGAGGTAATCGTGACTTTTTATCTAACACATTCAAAACAATTGATGAATCAAATTCTTTATCGGTTACAATTGATGAATCAACTATTAGAAGATATCAAAATATCTCTTAAAGATGGTCCATCTATCATAATAGATAATCTATTTTTTACAACATATGTCTCATTTATTGCACATAGACAATATGTTGCAACAAATGGTAAATCTGTTGCGACAGATGGATGATCTATTGCAACAACTTAATAATAACAGTTGTTATCAAGTCTCCAAACTATTTTGAAAAAGTGAGAAGTATTAATGTAAAAGAAAAGGTCGCGACTTTTCACAGAAAATAAAATGTCACTAGTTTGAATGTAATTAACAATGGAGCTTAACAGATGTGCCTTTTGACCTGACACATCCATATTCAATCCTCTATAAATAGGTCTCTCCTTAATCTTCATTCTGCTAAATTTTATTTATTTCTTTCATTATTTCTTTTCGTGTGACATCTTCAACCACTTCTCTTCAAAGAGCATATTCCTTTCTCGTTGAGGTAAGTTTCTTTTCCAGTGTAAATCTACCAGTTGGTAGTATATGTTGTATTATATTTGGACTCTTTTTATTTATATTTGTCAATTCATGCGTGTTCTAGATACGACTGATCCTGTTTGGGAACTTCAAAGGCAGGTTAATGACCTGCAGAGGGAGTTGGTTGTTGTGAGAGCGACGATGTTCAGAGAGATACAGAGGCTGATGAGGGCCCTGCTACTGCGAGTTGATTGGCCGCATGTCATTAATGATGATGATGATAATAATAATAATTAGAATGTGGTTTTTCTTTTAGCGTATGTATTTTAATTTTTGTATATCGGATCAATACCTAATGTATTTTATTTTTTGTTTAGTGAAAAATTTATTTTTAGTTGACTTTGGGTTTTTAATTCTTATTCAGTTTTCATTCGGTCTATTTCTTCTAAACATACATGTTAATGTTAACATGTCAACGGTTGGAGGTAAGGAGCTATTTTGAATCTAGTAGCAACAACAATTTTGGCTTTTGAGTTCTTTCAATAGATGGACCATGTGTTGGAATAGATTGGTCATCTGTTGGGTTTCTATCAACAGATTATCCATCTGTTGTGACAGATTTGTCATCTTTTAGAGGAAAACATTCAAGTTTGAGGGAACTGTGTTGTGTTCTTTCGGCTAATGTCCATCTGTGACAACAGATGATTAATCTGTTGACAATAATTGTGGTCCGCTGTATTATCTATTTAGGTCATGTTTTGCCTCTTTGTATTGATGTATAAGTTATTAAAAAGATATTTTATATATAATAAATGATAACATTATGGTTACAACAATGAGTTAAATATATAAAAGTCCACAACAAACAACTACATAATTTTCTGCAATTACAATGATCATGGTGGATTATGATTCAGGCATGTAGTTCTTTCGTGGCCAGTGCTCTTACATACGGAGCACTTGTTTCTTCTTGATAAAAATGATTCTAACTCCACGCCTCCCCTTATATGTCTTTCTTCCTGGTTTGATAGTGCTTGGGTTAGTATATGGAGGAGTTATTAATCTCCCCAAAATCTCTACAGGAACAACCCAAGATTCTTCGGGAGGCACCAGAGTAATATGCTCACTATATACAATTTCATATTCTTCCACCGAATAATATTGAGAGGAGTGCTCGTAAACTTTAGGTCCTTAATTTGGACCATATTAAGCTCGAAGCGCTGCCATGGCATGTGGGCAGGGTAGTTTGTCCAAGTCAAATACTCTGCACATACAAGATCTTGTTTGAAGATCGACCATGGCAACATCAACATGACCGGTGATACTGAATTTGTAATTTGCTATTTTATGAGATAATAACCTATTCCCCAAACTGATGTTCGTTGATATTATTTTTTGATTTCGAGAACAAATCGGGTTCTTTTTGGGCCCTTGAACTGCACACGCCTTTTGTTAAAAAATCAGCCATACTTCTTGTTTATTACTTCAAACATAGCCTTGATGAGAAATTCTCTTTCATCGCCAAATAATGAATTCACCGATTAAGCTATGTATGATGTCATAATATCCTACCTATACAAAAGAATTAATTAGTACGACATCATACTAAACTTGTAAATCAAACAAGACATTAAATTCATAAAAATGTACCTATCTGTCAGACAGAATGCCTGACTCCATCTCTCAAAACCGAAACGTACAAGAAGTTCTGCTACCTTGGGATTCACATATGTTATTTTATTGAAATGGTCTAAAAACTCCTATATACTATATGTTTTAGCTTCTCTATAAAAAAACATCACGACCCTTTCATTATGATAGTTGGTCGAATGTTCTCTCCATGATGCCTGATGCAACAACCAAAGTCAGCTGAAGTGAATAAAATTCAACCCATCTTTGGAATATTTGGGTGCCTATCCGAAACAAAATACAACTCTTCAGTATCTTTGACATAGCTTCGCATTTGTTTACAAAAAAATCCATAAGAGGCATCACATTCCTTGTTCTCTATACAAAAAGCGATAGGAAAGATATGATTCTCCGCATCCTGCGCCACCGCCTCTAGCAGAACTCCATTATACCTGCTCCTCAAGAAGGTACAGTTGACAGCTATGCCTTTTATGAAATGTCAAAAACCTTGAATCTAAACACCATAGGATACAAAAAAGTACTTGAACCTTCCGTTTTCATCAACATGCAATGTCGTCTTACTTCTAGGATTTGTGGACTCAATCATGTAATGGTAGGTCTCTAGGACTACATACCCATGATTGTGTGTCCCCCTAACCAAGTACTTAGAAATCCCCATGATCGTATATATCTTCCAATAATTAACCAGGATACCCAATTTCGTAAGGAGTTGATTGGCCATAACCCTTGTTGAAGGGCCTTTGCCATCGGGGAAAATACTCCTGAAATATGCACCGAGGACCTTTGTAGTGGCGTGAGGATTTTGACTCGAGATGTGCTCCAAACCACATATGTGATGCTTTTCATGTTTATGAATGACGAATCCATTAGAACTTTTATACTTCACTGCTCTTAACCACCACTTGTAGTTTGCATTAGCACATCTAAAGCAAAAGACAGTGCTCGAATTAATCACCTTCTTTATTCTAAAATCTTTTTTCAAGCAAGAAATAAACAAAGTGGTCGATAGTTCATTCTTGTCCTTGAATGACATTCCAATAAAAAAGTTGTTCCCGTCGTCTTGAAGATTTCTAGACTGTGTCGATTTAGAAAAATTACCCATCGTATTGGTCGCACCAACGGGCGTAGGTGTTTGATAATCATCTGGAATATTCATGTTTAGATCATCCAACCTATCATCAAAGATGTCTTGTTGTTGTTCCTCTTCTATGTTCTGGTTCTCATTCTCTCTCATCTTTTTAACCACGTACACCCTTAATACTAGATTGGATGAATCACTAAGATAAGCATGCAATGGAACCTGATTGGTTATCTTGAAAGACAGTACTCTCTGATTTTCAAAGGAGCTGTGCATGTAGCTGATGATGAGTTCTTCCGATTAATAATTCAGTCCACAATAACTGATGATTAAGTTCACAGAATCATCATACGAAACATCACTTTAGACTTTCATAGCTATCGTCTCTAGCATTTCACCCTCGTTCCAACGCCATACATATCGATTGCTCTTATCGATCCGTTGACTATGACAATCCACCCCTATTGTTATTGATCCTTCCATTAGTGGTACCTGAATAAAGTCATTTGTTAAAAAAAGTTAATAGTGATTTCATAGTGTCGTAAATGAATCTCAGAAATGTGTATTCAATCGCAATAGATTACTTTCCTATTGGGATTCATGTTACGCTCCTGAAGTCAATTTCAACAGACGAGTCATCTGTTGTAACAGGTGAATTATATGTTGCAACAGACTATATATTTGTTGGGATTGATGTTATAGTACTGAGGTACCTTTGAAGCTGATTCCAACAGATGAGTGACATGTTGCAACAGAAAATTAACCTGTTATGAAAGATGACTTACCTATTGCAACAGACGACGATCTTTTAAAATCGAGGCTGAGTTCTATCGCAACAGGTTACTAATATGTTGTAATAGATATTTACCGTCTGTTGGAATCATGTTTAGGTTTTGTTGCAACAGGTTAATAATCTGTTGTAACAGATATTTATCTTGTTGCAATAGATAACACGTCTGTTGGAATCGTGTTTAGGTTCTATTGCAACAAGTTAATAATCTGTTGCAACATATATTTATCACGGTGCACCAGATAACTAATCTGTTTAAAAAGATAAATCATCTGTTGCAACAGATGACCCATCTATTCGATTCATGTTACGGCCTATAGAACCTTAAACATGAATTCAACATATCAGTCTTTAGTTGAAACAGATGTCTTATCTGTCGCAACAGATGATTTATCTGTTTAAACAGATGGCTCTTATGTTGGATTCATGATCGGGTTCTATCCATTGTTGGAAAAACAGCACAATAACAGTTACCCAGATGACAAATTCAACTAAATATCATTATTTGACTTACCAAAGTCTCCTATGAAGTAATGCCAAAGTGAAAAGTGATGTCTGAAATAAAATTTGACCTAAGAAATTGGTCAAATGGCAACAGTAGCCGTAACAACAACAACAACAACAAATGGTCAACAAGAAGAAGATAAAGATGATAATGAAGTAGAATGTGATGATAATGAAGCAGAAGATAATGAATAAAGCAGCAGCAACAATGAACAATAAAAATTGCTAAGAGAGAGAAAACAACAATGGATGAGAAGAGAGAGAAAGACACCTTTTTTTCCTCCGTTTTTCGTTATATTAGGTAAATATTTAGATCAAAGTGAAAATTTAAAAACTTCTGGGTGATTCTCAAACTTACCAAACTTTCTTAGTCCATAATAAAGTAATTGTCACCTCCACTCAATAATTAAGACTTGTGTCACCTACACCTCATTTTAAAACTCTTTTGTCACCTACAACTCAAAGCCCCTAGTATGTTTTAAATTTTTTTCTTTTCTGTGCAATATTACAATTATTTGTCATTTTAAAATTTTCGAGATCAAATAAACCCGATTTAAGAATAACATAATTAAATGTTCGCCTAAGAGTGAAAACTACTTTCATATTTCATTTTGTCTAAGATAGTGCGAAGAGTGAGCAATTGACTAGTTAAATGAAATAGGAAATCTCCCAAAAATTCAACGATACAATTATAAAAAAAATTTTGTAGAGTGCTAAACTCAAATATAATCCATGTTATCTAGACAGTAATAAAATTAATAGGTGCACATCATTATTTTCTTAATACATGTTATCTAGACAGTAATAAAATTAATAGGTGCACATCATTATTTTCTTAAGATCACATAACGTAAATATCACATAATGTAAATATAAGAGACATATCACATAATGTAAATATAAGAGACATACCTGAAAAAAGAAGTTAAAACCAAATCTAAACTTGTCATTCTAAAAAAACTTGGTCGGAAACTAAACCGACATCCGAAAATCAAAAACCAAAAGAGTAAAGTGTGCAAGCAATTCAGAAGATAAAGAGGAAGACTATAATCAGTAGGACTTAGAAGCAGTAATAAAAGTGGTTGGACTTTCACCACCAACACAGTCAAATCTAAAGAAAATCGCAGGCAAAACAGAGGTGCAACAAGTCAAGAGTGATGCCTAAAAGGGGAGCCAAATCATCTGATAAATGAAAACGAAAATGTTGTTCTGGAACATAAGGTTTGTAAGGACTAATCATGCCTTTCACAGAGTTCAAATACTCCATAATACTAAAACTTCAGTTTTATAGCTTAAATGGGGCCTTTTCAGTAGGCTAATCATGTGCTGAAATACAAAACAAAATTAAGGATGGATTATGCTAATTGTAATGTAAGTAGGGAGATATGAATTTTTGTACAAGACAACATGCAAGTTGAAGTTATTGTAGATACTAAATAACAAATTATTGTGTAGCTAAATTTCTGGAGTTCGGTCAACACATAGTGATAACTACTATATAGGAAAAATGTGATGCTAGATAGAGAATGAATTTGTGGAGTGAAATATATGCTTTGCATCAAAACATGAGAGCACCCTGACTTGTGGGAGGGCATTTCAATGTTGTTCTTGATGCTGAGGGAAAAATTGATGGCCTCGCACTGTATCCACAAAAATATAAAAATTTTGCCTTTTGTATTAATTCTTGTGAATCGCTAGACATTAATTTCAAATGCAGTCCCTTTATTTGGTGGAATGAAAGAACCGATGAAGAGTGCATTTTCAAGAGTCTTGATAGATTGTTGATTAATCAAGAATTCTCTAATAAGTTTGAAAATATTGAAGTAGATTATCTGGCAAAGACTGAGTCAAATCATTCACTTCTTTTGTTAACTTGTGGAAATCAAGAAGAACAGACTATAAGACCTTTCATGTTTTTAATGTTTTGGGTGGGCATTGATGGTTTCAAGGTGGTAGAACAAACTGCTTGGGATGATATATATATCAGAAGAAGTCTTTATAAATTAAAAATTTTAAATGAAGATGACAAAAATACCACTAACTAAGAAGTTGGGTGATATTTTACAGCAACTGGTGAATAAGGGAAGACATTGTGAGGATAAAAGAAGAGTTATTTGAAGAATTTCCCACTGAAACTAATAGGGCTGTTTTGAAACAAGCACAGGCTAAATTGATCCAATACTGAAGACTGAGGAAAAATACAAGAGGCAAAAAGGCTAGGATTCAATAGTTTGCTGAAGGGGATCAAAACACCAAATTTTTTTATGGCTTGGTCAGGGGTAGGAAAGCATGAAGAAAAATAATGGAGAATGAGTTAAAGGCAGGGTCAAATTGCTATTGAAGCTGTTAAATTTTTCGAGAATTAGCTCGCACCCACTTGCACTGGGGGTGAATTTTTGTTGCTGGAAGCTATACCACATAATGTATCTGAAGATCAAAATAAATGTCTAATGAGTCGTTGTTTTGAAGAAGAGATAAAAGGTGTAGTTTTTGAATTAAATGATAACAGTGCCTGTGGATCTGATTATTTTACTGGAATTTCTGGGAAATTGTTGGCAAAGAAGTGTGTGTAGTAGTTAATGCCATTTTTTGAATGTCAAAACTTTCTTAAATCAATTACCCATACAAATTTGATCTTACTGTCAAAAAAGAAAGTGACATGGTCTTTTTTAGATCTACAATAAAGTTATATCTAGAATCTTGCATGATAGGCTGGAGGGGTTATTACCGAGGCTTATTTATCAAAATCAATCTAATTTACTAAAATGAAGGAATATTTCAGAAAATGTGTTGTCAGTCCAAGAAATTATCATTGATATCAGAAAAAGTGGTAGACCAGCTAATGTAGTTGTTATATCCTATTTTACCATGGATTTTAGCATGGGTGAAATCGAGCTAAAATATATTCAAAATTTTTTAAATAAATTAAGGAAATCGTCATTTAATTAGTTCTATGGTGAATTAGGACACTTATTATAAATAATATGATTAAAATAAATAAAAACTTCATTTTAGATCTACTTAACTTAGGATTCTATGTAAGTATTCTAATTATCCTGAAGGGAATGAATTAGGCACTCTAAAGGATCTGCCAACTACGATTAACGGGTCAAACTTAGATTAAATAAGGAAAACTACTGTTATATTAAGAAAGATATATGTGAGTAATTAAAAAATATTTATCTTTTATAATATAATATGTGCTAATTATTATTAAGAAGAAGATTAGAAAACTTTAAAATCTACTTTTCAAAAATTACGGAAGATAACTTTTTAGAAGACTTCTTAAAAATGATGCAACCTTTTTGGTCAAAAAGAGAGTTATTTAAAATCATTTCTTTCAAAAGATAAACAAAAATTTCAATAAATAATTTTAAGAACTTAGTTATGTTGAGAACTTCATATTTTTCTTTATTCTAAACAATGACCCTTTTGCCCCTTTTTAAAATCAAATTATCCTACACTAAATGAATAACTAAAATATAGTTGTTTAAATTTACAATAACTTGAGAATTTATTATTTATTACGATACAACTAAAAATAAATAACTAAATAAAATTTTTATCATTTGAAATCCTAAAAAGGGGCTTGCAAAGTCGGTTTGACAAAGTTATTATCTTTTAACTTAAATTAATGAAAAATGAAATTGATTTACCAAGCTAAAATTAGTAAAGTTGATTTCCGAGATTAACAATAATAAATTCGCCTACCGCAAAATCTATATTTTAACTATTTTGACATTAGCAATAAGATACATATTTTGATTCGAAAGATAGGTCATTATTCTACATAAAGAAGTGTTAAAGACTTTCTAATGACTCGGACATGCATTAAATTCTAAAAGGTATGTTATCTATCAAATTTTTAACCTTTTAACGGGATTATGCTAAATTTAGAATCTAAGAGACAAGAGGGAGTAATTAAGTTTACTACCACATTTAAACATTCACACTAATTAACATAAGAATATAGGAAACAAAAATTCCAAATAATAATGTGCAAAATGTTAAAAGGAAATTAATAACAAGTGTCTACAAAGGAAAAATAGAATTTGAAAAAGAAAAAAGAAGCACTAGACTGCTAGGTAGAAATGCATAGTGCAATTATCATTAGCTTCTCTGATTTGGATAGAGATGAAGTCAAGCCATGAAGCTTCGAATGTGCTTTCGAGTGTATACGTAAAATAAAAGAGAAAGGAGATAAAAATTAGAAAATGCATCTGGTAATGGGAATACACAAAACGTATTTTTCATCAAAATGACTAGATTAAACCTCAATATAGAGTACATGACAGGTTCAAACAAAAGTCTGGTACATGACTAATTACAATCTGTGGTCATTAAAAACAGATTAAGTGACAAAGGACTTGGGTGATTATCTTTCAACAGAGCATACTCACGCCTAATCATAAAAAATATCATCAGCTAATATTTTTAACTAATTGGAACTAATTCCAGTGAAAGGTTGGTAATAGGAGCCAAACATTATTTGCAAATATTATTAGGAAGATTAGAGCATAAATTCAATTTTAAAGAGCACTAAATTCTTGATAAAACATCCAAAGCACCTATACTGTAAGGCTAAAGTTCCAAAAAATATTTTGAGTGCTTAGAGTCGATACACCAAAATAAAATCTGATTTTAAACAAGGAGAGAAGCGGTGGTACAAAACAACATGAATAAGACCCGCGCAAATTTGCTATTTTCTAGTTAACCTTTTACACCGTATACCATCTTGCTAGTGAATCGAACTCATGTCCACGAAAGGTCACATATATCCCTAAAGATCTTATTATTTTCTCTAGATGGCTACACGGTCAATTCATCTTCACGTTAAATGTACAAGTGAAATAGAATCCTTTCTCAAAAATTGTGGCAACAAAAGAGAGCATCCCCCTATTATCTAAAATATTCTCTTGGAGAAAACAAGGATGAGGCAACTACTAAGAAAACACTTGATGTTCTAACATACACTTTTTAAGGTAAAAAGGAAAGGGAATGAAAATGATGAGACTTCCTATCGGCGATTTCACTAGCCTCAGCATTCGTACTTTAAGAATCTGATACCGTGAGAATGAATGGGAATTCAAGTTCCATACTTGTACTATATCGGATGCAAACAACCATAAGCACAACATCCAAAAACAAAGCCATATTGTTATTCAAATTTTGGAGAACAAGGAGCAGTACTAACACAATTTCTGTAATATCCATGCCTTTTCTTAGCTTGAAATCATCACTAGGATGTTTGAACTTGCTTTGAAAGACGAATCTATTTTTGTACACGTGGTATTTTTGAGATTTTCACTTTCCATCACGTGAAAAATTGATTAAGCTTTCCATCGATATAAGATTCGCCCAAAATCCGATAACCGGATGTTTGAACTTGCTTTGAAATACGAATCTATTTTTATACACGTGGTATTTTTGAGATTTTCACTTTCCATCACCTGAAAAATTGATTAAGCTTTCCATCGATATAAGATTCGCCCAAAATCCGATAACCGGATCAGAAGTTACGACTATTTCAAGTTTCCATCGTAAAACAACGCCAAATTGGTCAGTGGCGCGCCTACCATTAGCTAAAATGACAATTGTCCTTTTTCCAGTATCTCAGCACGATTTTCTCCGCGTCTCGCCAAGCTTCCAGGTCAGAAAAGAAGGGGCAACGTGAAGGCTCCGCGTCGCGCCAGTGCCCAGTTTCCCAATTATCAATTTCCATTGACATGGCGTGATAACGCCGCGTCGCGCCAAGGGACCAATTCAAAAAATTTTACTGAAAATTTATATGACGTGTCTAGGGTCAAAAGGGTCAATTTCCTACCCCTATATAAACCCTTTAACACGTGATTCAACCACTTTTCACCCAAAATATACTAGTTTCTCTCAAGAACAAGATAGGGTTCCTATTGGGGATTCAAATTCAAGAAGGTTTCACCATCAATCTTCACGAAATCATGAACTAAGGTATGCATAGTACTCATTCATGGACACCTTTTGTCCATGAAGTCAAAGAATCCCTTTGTCAACTACAAGTTAAGGATTGTCTACATGTTTTTATGCTTTATATGTTCTTGTTCATGTTGATAAATGAGAAATTGAATTCTAATCCATGTTGGGTGTTAATGTTTATGTGGGTTTAATTATTATAAACTTAGATTCATGCAACCCTATAACCAAACCCTCAAGATACGAAACTAGAATTGAAGCATGTTGTGTAATTGTTGAATATTGTGCTTTACATGTACTATGCCTACAATATGTTTGATTAAATGTCTAGATAAAGGAAAGGTCTTATGCTAACATGATATCATGAAATCCCCATGTATGTACAAGTTTATGCCTATTACATGTTTGATGAAATGCTTCAATAAATGTATTGTGGTGATTATCATGTCTTCAAGAATATCAAGTCATGTCAATTTCCTTCTATCGAGTCCTGGGGGTACTTGTACCCGAAACATTAGCTGTGTGCCTAGATTCATGTCATGTTTTCACGATACTCTTAGTCAAGCTATGAATTCTTAGACTTCAGACAATCTTATGACTCAGGAAATCTCCATGATTTCATGAACTCAGTTAGTTGTCAGATATCAGTAGTATTCCATCAGTCAATGGAATTTAGTAACTCAGTCCATGTTCAGTTTAGTAAATCATGATCAGTGTCTATTCAGATGGGAGTGGAAATTAGCATCGAGTGAACCCAAGGATGGGGACACACACTATCAAATGAGGGTGTGATCCTTAGAAGTCATCCTTGCATTCCAGAACTATGTAGCCAGCATAGGTTGAGACATCAACACTGTCCAATGAGAGTTGATGAGGTGGATAAGAACTGTCAGATAGGGGGCCCACCATTCTCTTTAGGGACACTATCAGATAAGGGTCAACTATAGCTTGTCCTTTCTAGTGGCACGATATTTACACCCTTCTAATTGGGGTTACAGATTGGACCCCAACTTAGTCATAATGGTGTACTAGGGGCATGTCAGTTAAATACTAATTCCCATAGTTTCATGTTACAGAATTAGGACTGTCAGATATAGTCAATCAGTCTCAGTAAAAGAACTCAGATAGTTCTTTAGATTTTAGGACTGTTAAACACAGTCAACTCAGATACAGTATGGAACTCAAATAGTTCCACCAAATTCAGGACTGTCAGATATAGTCACTCATGTTATCATTTATATTCAGATATTGTCATTCATGTTATCAGTCATATCAGTATCAGTATGTCATGTTCTTAATATTCATTTTTAGTACTCACGATATCACAGTAGTAATGTCAGTCATCATGTTTCATGCATGTATTCTCTCGCTCATAATAGTCAATCAGTTATTATTATTGTTCATGCATATGAACCCTATGTATTTAGCTTACCTTACATGCATACTAGTACATTCAAAGTACTGATGCATTCGCGCTATGGTGTCATATACCATAGGTACAGAGACACAAGCTCCTGATCAGCAATAGATTCTAGTTTCATCAGTCAGAGTAGAAGTGAGTCCTCATCCTTTGAGGACATGATGATTATTTGTTTATTTCCTTATTATTCATTTTATTAGACAGATTTAGTTGGGGACATGTCCCATCAACTCCTTATTCAGATTTCTCAGACAGTTTCAATCATGTTTTGAGGCTTTCTAGACTATTATGTTTCAGACTTCAGTATTCCCAATTTTGATTGGGTATTTTACTACCCCATACAGATGTTATATCATTTCGCTTATGTTTTAGTGTTGAACATTGAGGCCTTTCAGTTCATGTTTCCATATTATCATGTTATGTTATGCAGTGTACAGGTACAGATATGAGTCATGGGTTAGCTTGTGGTCCTTCGAGGTCATGAGCACCATGTAGCATTCTAGTTCAGCAAATTGGGGCGTTACAAACTTGGTATCAGAGACAGGTTTAATAGAGTCCTAGGAAGTCTGAAAGCTGCATCTAGTAAAGTCTTGTACATGGGTTTGTTGCACGCCACATTTATGTACAAGAGGTTATAAGATGTTTTAGGAACAATTTCCCCTCTTTCAGTATTCATGTTATGCTAGTGAGCATAATCTCAAGTCAACCTCTCAGTTTAATCCACTTTTTCTATTTATTTCAGATCATGCTTCCAAAGAGAAAAAGCCAGTTAGCCGCTCAGCCCGAAGAACCTTTGGACGATCATGTTTCTCATGTGGAGTTTAGGACCATATTTACCACTCTTGCTCAGTTAGTAGCTTCCCATAACGAACGACCAACTATTGTTTCGGCTAACCCATTGGCCAATTCAATTGCAGTTAGGATTTAAAACTTTACCTGAATAAATCCCCTAGTCTTTCTTGAGTCTAAGACAGATGAGGACCCACAGGAATTTCTAGATCGAGTTCAGAAGGTGACAGATATTATGGGGGTGACTATTGTTGAGAGTGCTGAGCTAGCTGCATATCAGTTGCAGGATGTGGCTCACACTTGGTTAAAGCAGTGGAAGTTAGAGTGGGAAGAAGATACAGGGTTAGTTGAGTGGGAGGAGTTCTCTTCAACTTTCCTTGATTGATTCTTTCCCCTAGAGCATAGGGAAGCCAAGGTGTTAGAGTTCATTAACCTCAGGCAGGGCAATATGATAGTGAATGAGTATTCTCTCAAGTTTACTCAATTAGCCAGATATGCCCCTCATGTGGTTGCAAATAGTAGGGCAAGGATGAGTAAGTTCATTTCAGGGGTGAACGACAGCGTGGGTAATGAGTATAGATTCACCATGCTAAATAGTGACATAACCTTAGTTAGACTTATGAACCATGTTCAGCAGATAGAGGAGCAAAAGATCAAGATAAGGGAGAAACAGAAAAAGAGAGAGAAGATAGGTATTTTCAACTTTGCTCAACGTAAGTCAGAAGAAGGAAACCATTCTTAGTTTTGTCCTAAGTCATCAGCTCTATCTCCCTCTACAACCAGTGCTTCAGTTCCTACGTTCAGAGAGGGTAACAAAGATAGAGCGCCAGGCTCTAAGACCCAGGGCAGTGTTAGCAATGCCCGAACTAATCCTCTATGTCAGAATTTTGGTAAGAACCATAAGGGTGTGTGCAGAGCTGGCAGTGATATCTATTTTGGTTGTGGAAAGCCAGGCCACAGAGTCAGAGAATTTCCTCAGTTAGGTTATTAGAGTCATCTCCTCTCTGCAGCTCAGTTCAGTCACCTAAATTAGCAGGGTGCCACTTCCAGTGATACCAGTGGGCAACAACGAAATCGTCTCTATGCTCTTCAGACTCAACAGGATCAGAAATATTCTCCTAATGTCGTTACTGGTACATTACAGATCTTTCATGTGCATGTTTATGCTTTGCTAGATCCAGGAGCTTCCTTGTTTTTCGTTATTCCTTATATAATAGTTGATTTCGGAATCAGTCCCTAAATTCTAGTAGTTACCTTCTCTGTCTCTACTCAGTAGGTAAATCCATCATAGCTTGGTGGATATACAGGAACTGCCCGATTATGATATTTCAAAAAGTCACGTCAGCAGACATAGTCGAATTAGAGATGACTGATTTTAATGTCATTCTCGACATGGATTGGCTTCATTCCTGCTATGTCACAGTCGACTTCAGAAATAAAATAGTTCAATTTCAGTTTCCTAATAACCCCATCCTAATGTGGCAGGTACTGTATCCGTTTTCAGGGGTCAGCTTATTTCCTACCTTCGGGCAAGGAAATTGATATCTAAGGGATGTGCTTATTATCTTGTTTATGTTAGCGATTCTAGTTTTGAGACTCCTAGTCTTGATTCAGTTCCAGTTGTAAATGAATACTTAGATGTCTTTCCTGAAGATCTTCTAGGAATTCCTCCTGAAAGGGAAATAGACTTTGGTATTAATCTCCTTCCAGACACTCAGCCTATCTCTATTCCACCATACAAAATAACACCAGCAGAACTCAGAGAATTAAAAGAATAGTTGAAGGATCTCTTAGATAAGGGATTCATCAGACCCAACATTTCCTCGTGGGGCACACCAGTCTTATTCATGCACAAGAAAGACGGTTCTCTCAGGATGTGCATTGATTATCGTCAACTCAATAAAGTCACGGTTAAGAACAGGTATCCTCTTCCTAGAATCGATGACTTGTTTGACCAACTTCAGGATGCCAGCTATTTCTCTAAGATAGACCTCAATCCGACTATTAACAGCACAGAGTTAGAGAATGTGACATCCCAAAAATAGCTTTCCATACTCGGTATGGTCACTTCGAGTTCTTACTCATGTCTTTTGGTCTTACCAATGCCCCAACAGCTTTCATGGACTTGATGAACCGTGTGTTCAAAAAGTACTTGGACATGTTCATTATAGTCTTCATAAATGACATTTTTGTTTATTCCCGCACTGAGCGCGATCATGCAGACCATCTCAGCACAGTACTTCAGACTTTCAGAAATCATTAGTTATTCACCAAATTCAGTAAGTGCGAATTTTGGCTAAGGTCAGTAGCATTTCTTGGTCATATTATTTCTGGTGATGGTATTAGAGTAGATCCTCAGAAGACCGAAGTGGTAAAAAACTGACCTCACCCTGTCTTTCCATCAGATATCAGGAGTTTTTTTGGGTTTGGTTAGCTATTATAGGTAATTTTTTGAAGGATTTTCCTCTATTGCATCCCCTATGTCCAGACTGACTCAGAAGAAAGTCAAGTTTTAGTGGTCAGATCTTTCTGAGAAGAGTTTTCAGAAATTGAAGACTCGAATCACCTCATCTCTAGTTCTAGCTCTTCCAGATGGATCAAAACGGGTTTGGGTTGTGTCCTCATGCAGCATGGTAATGTCATAACCTACGCCTTCATAAAACTTAATCCCCATGAGAAGAATTATCCTACTCATGATCTTGAGTTAGCAGCTGTAGTCTTTACCTTGAAGATTTGGAGGCATAATCTATACGGTGTTCATGTAGATGTATTCACAGATCATAAGAGCCTTTAGTATACCTTTTATCAAAAAGATCTCAATATCCATCAGAGAAGGTGGTTAGAGCTCTTGAAAGATTATGACATGAGTGTCCTCTATCATCCAGGAAAGGCCAACGTAGTGGCCGACTCTCTCAATAGACTATCCATGGGTAGTGTTTCCCATTTGGAAAATAGTAAGAAGAAGTTAGCTCAGGAAGTCCACCAGCTTGCCAGACTAGGCGTTCACTTAGTTGATTCCTCTGAGGGTGGCATATGTGTTTAGAGTAGTTTAGAATCATCTCTAGTTTCCAAGGTAAATGAAAAGCAAGACAGAGATCCCAGCCTAGTCAAGTTGAACGAGTCACTTTAGAATCAGAAATTAGAGGTTTTCTCTTAAAGGGGAGATAGTGTTCTTCATTGTTAGGGTCGTCTCTTTATTCCAGGTGTAGATGACTTAAGGCAGCGAATTCTTATAGAATTGCATGGTGCGACTACTCTATTCCTCTAGGGGCCACAAAGATGTACCGCGACTTGCGGGAGATCTATTGGTGGAGTGGGATGAAGAGAGATATTACAAAATTTGTAGCTAAGTGCTCTACATGTCAGCAGGTTAAGATACAGCATTAGAAGCCTAGTGGTCCTATGCGGGAGTTTAGTATTCCTACTTGGAAGTAGGAAGTTGTAAACATGGACTTCATGATGGGTTTGCCTCAAAATTGTCGTCAGCATGATTCAGTTTGGATCATCGTAGACAGAATGACCAAATCAGCCCATTTTCTTCCAGTTCATACCTCTTATTCAGCTGAGGATTATTCCAAACTCTACGTCAAGGGGTTGGTCAGATTACATGGTGTTTCGTTGTCTATTATCTCAGACGGAGGTACCCAGTTCACCTCTCATTTTTGGAAAGCGTTCCACAAAGGTCTTGGTACCCAAGTTTATCTCAGTACAGCCTTTCATCCTTAAATAGATGGTCAAGAAGAAAGGAACATTCAGACTTTAGAAGATATGATACGAGCATGTGCAATTGATTTCAAGGAAAGTTGGGATGATCACTGGCCTTTTATTGAATATGTATACAATAATAGCTATCATTCCAGTATTCAGATAGCTCTATTCAAATCTCTCTATGGTAGAAGATGTAGATCTCCAATCGGTTGGTTCGAAGTTAGTAAGGCCTCAGTTATAGGGCCTGACTTAGTATTCGATGCCTTAGAAAAAGTCCAGTTGATTAGAGAAAGACTCCGGGATGCTCAGAGCCGACAGAAGTCTTATGAAGATGTTCGTAGAAAAGATCTCGAGTTCAAGATTGGTAATCATGTCTATCTCAAGATTTCTCCCATAAAGGGAGTGAATAGGTTTGGCAAGAAGGGAAAACTCAGTGCCCGATATGTAGGTCCCTTTAAGATTCTCAGTCGCTTTGGCAATGTAGCTTATGAGCTCGAATTACCTTCAGATTTAACCTCAGTTCATCCAGTCTTCCATGTATTTTTTCTCAAGAATGTATAGGCGACCCATTAGTTGTAGTCCCTATTCATAGCATCGATGTTTAGAATAGCCTCTCTTATGAAGAGATTCCAATCAAATTCCTAGACTATCTGACTCGTAGATTGAGGAACAAAGAAGTCCCTCGAGTTAAAGTTCTTTGGCAAAATTAGTCCATTGAGGGAGCTACTTGGGAAGCAGAAGCAGACATGCTTACCAGCTATCCTCACCTTTCCTCGCCAACTCAAATCAAGCTCAAGGTAATAGTTCTCCCTAAGATTACTCAATTTCATGTTCAGTATCCATCATAAATGTGGTACCCAGTTTCATGTTCAAGTTCCCAGAATGAACTTGGTGTCAAACACTATTGCATATTCAGTCTTGTATTCATGTATCAGATCAGTTATGTAGTTATGCATCTGACATGCATTCTCATTGTGATAAAACTTAGTTTCTCAGAACATTCAGTTATGTTCATGAATCAATAATGCATACATCAGATATGCATGTTCAGTCTTTATGTTCAGTATGTTATGTTCAGTCATATCAGTCATGAGATCATGTTCCAGTTATTTATGTCTAGTTCATGTCCAGTCTATTGTTTCCCCTCTCAGTTAGTCTCATTCGAGGATGAATGTTCTCAAGGGGGAGATATTGTAATACCCGTGCCTTTTCTTAGCTTGAAATCATCACCAAGATGTTTGAACTTGCTTTAAAATATGAATCTATTTTTTTACACGTGGTATTTTTGAGATTTTCACTTTTCATCACGTGAGAAATTGTTTAAGCTTTCCATCTATATAAGATTCGCCCAAAATCCGATAACTGGGTCAGAATTTATGACTATTTTAAGTTCCCATCGTAAAACAGCGCCAAATTGGTCAGTGGTGCACCACACCACAAGCTAAAATGACAATTGTCTTTTTTTTTAGTGTCTCAGTGCAATTTTCTCCGCGTCGTGCCAAGCTTCCACGTCATAAAAGAAGGGGCAATGCGATGGCTCCGCGTCACGCCAGTACCAAGTTTTTCAATTGTCAATTTCCAGTGACATGATGCGATAATGCCGCATCGTGCCAAGGGCCCAATTTGGAAAATTTTATTGAAGATTTAAATGACGTGTCTAGGGTTAAAAGGGTCAATTCCTACCCCTAAATAAACCCTTTTAACACGTGATTCAGACACCTTTCACCCAAAATATACTAGTTTCTCTCAAGTTACTCTCAAGAAAAAGCTAGGGTTCGTATTGGGGATTCAAATTCAAGAGGATTTCACCGTCAATCTTCACGAAATCACGAACTAAGGTATGCATAGTACTCATTCATGGACCTATTTTGTCCATGAAGTCCAAGAATCCTGTTTTCAACTACAAGTTATGGATTGTCTATATGTTTTCATGCTTTATATGTTCTTGTCATGTTGATAAATGAGACATTGAATTCTAATCCATGTTGACTGTTAATGTTTATGTGGGTTTAATTATTATAAACTTAGATTTATGGAACCCTATAACCAAACCCTCAAGATATGAAACTAAAATTGAAGCATGTTGTGTAATTGTTGAATATTGTGCTTTACATGTACTATGCCTACAATATGTTTGATTAAATGTCTAGATAAAGAAAAGGTGCTATGCTAACATGATATCATGAAAACCCCATGTATGTACAAGTTTATGCCTATTACATGTTTGATGAAATACTTCAATAAATGTATTGTTGTGACTATCATGTATTCAAGAATGTCAAGTCATGTCAGTTTCCTTCTATTGAGTCCTGGGGGGTACTTGTACCCAAAATATTAGCTGTGTGACTAGAGCCATGTCATGTTTTCATGATACTATTAGTCAAGCTATGAATTCTTAGACTTCATACAGTCTTATGACTTAGAAAATCTCCATGATTTCATGAACTCAATCAGTTGTCAAATATCAGTAGTATTCCGTCAGTCAATAGAATTCAGTAACTCAGTCCATGTTCAGTTTAGAAAATCATGATCAGTGTCTATTCAGATGGGAGTAGAAATTAGCACCGAGTGAACCCAAGAATGGGGACACATTATCATATGAGGGTGTGATCCTTAAAAGTCATCCTTGCATTCCAGAACTATGTAGCCAGCATAGGTTGAGACATCAACATTGTATGATGAGGGTTGATGAGGTAGATAAGCACTGTCAAATAAGGATGTCATCGTTCTCTTTGGGGACACTATTAAATAAGGGTCATCCACAGCTTGTCCTTTCCAGTGGTGCGGTATTGACACCCTTCCAATTGGTATTACAGATTGGACCCTAACTCAACCATAATAGCGTACTAGGGGCATGTCGGTTAAATACTACTTCCCATATTTTCATGTTATAGAATCCGGACTGTCAGATACAGTCAATCAGTCTCAGTAAAAGAACTCAGATATTTTTTCAGATTTTAGGACTATCGACACAGTCAACTCAGATACAGTATGGAACTTAGATAGTTTCACCAAATTCAGGACTGTCAGATACAGTCACTCATGTTATCAGTTATATTCAGATACAATCATTCATGTTATCAGTCACATCAGTATTAGTATGTCATGTTCTCAGTATTCAATTTTAGTACTCACGATATCACTGTAGTAATGTCAGTCATCATGTTTCATGCATGTATTCTCACGCTTATGATAGTCAGTCAGTTATTGTTATTGTTCATGCATATGAACCCCATACATTTAGCTTACCTCACATGCATACTAGTACATTCAATGTACTAACGCATTCGAGCAATGGTGTCTTATACCATAGGTACAGAGACACGAGCTCCAGATCAGCAGTAGATACTAGTTTCATCAGTCAGAGTAGAAGTGAGTCTTCATCCTTCGAGGAAATGATGATTATTTCTTTTTTTTTTCCTTGTTATTCAGTTTATTAGATAGAGTTAGTTGGGGATATGTCCCATCAACTCCTTATTCAGATTTCTCAGATAGTTTCATTCATGTTTAGAAGCTTTCTAGACTATTATGTTTCAGACTTCAGTATTCCCAATTTTGCTTGGGTATTTTATTACCCCACACAGATGTTATATCATTCCGCTTATGTTTTAGTATTGAACCTTAAGGCCTTTCAGTTCATGTTTCCGCATATTTTACCTATTTAAATATGATGCAATAATATTTTGAGTTAAAAAAAGACAAGATAAGGTACATTTTATATATTAAACTCAATTTTTACAAAAGTGGACAACAACACCAAATGAATAAACACACAACTAAACATATGTAACAACTCTATATGTTTATGCACAAAACTACTTGAAGAGATCAAAAATCATGTTTCATCTGTATAGTCAAAAGAACAGCCACAACAACATAAACTTGAGATAAAATTACATCACATAATCATAGAATTAGAATAGACGAAGGAGCAAAAGATGAAGTGAAATAAAGTATCAAATTCGTACCTCTTTTAGGGTAGCAAAATAGGGTGTTTTTGAGTCTAAGATCTACATTCAAACATAAACAATGAAATGGAGCACGTTTAAATTCAAAAATCAGCGAAAGATAAAGAAATAGGTGATTTAGCACAAGTACAGTTGATAAAGGACTCTTAATTTAAAGAAAATATGAGTGACAACCAAAGAACTTCCCCAAAACGGATTCCAAATGCTAGTATTAATAGGTAAAAAAATTGGGCTATTGGATTTTCGACGGGATCATTTTTATCCATTTGAATTTGAAACATTAGGAGTTGTTGGACTGATCTTCATGTGATTGAAAAAATCCATCACAAAAATAGAGTAGCAACCTTTGTCTACCATAGTGAAAGGGTTTGCAAATTGCCTTTTAGGAAAAAAAGACGTTCATAGAGAGAGAGAAGATGAGCGGCATTTTTAAAAAAGAAAATATGATAACAATATGATTTTTTAGGGATTGGAGGGTATTTAGGTCATTCTAGGCAAAGAAAGTGAGGGCATAATAGGTTATTCATAGTAAATAAGATTCTACGATTTTAGGGTGGATGTTGACCAGCCAATTTGGGCATTACACGTGGCGAAGGAGGTGGAAAAGAAGAGAAAAAAGTGGGCTTTGTGGGTCAGGCTTAATTTGGGATCAAAGTTGTGTGAATATTATGAAATAAGTTGATCCACAGTGTCTTCTTTCTTTATATTCTTTGGGCTTCTAAATCAATATAAAAAACACACTTAATAAGACATATTCAAATAAAAAAAAACATTTGATATTAGAATATAATTATTAATACTTAAATAAAATTTCGCAATAAAAGTCAGAATTAAATGATAGCATTTACAAAGTATAAAATTAAAGAAAACACTTCATTTGATTCATATAAATGTCATCTTGCAAAAATTCAAAAGGAAACGTGAAAATATTAATAAGAATAAAAAGAACTAGTAGTTTGAGTAATAATAAGAAATAATGGTAAAAATAAAGTATATGATTTACAACTAATTAGAAGCTCAAATCGATGTAATTTAAAGAAAGGAGGGTCCAAAGTGGGTATCAACAGTAGTCATTAAAATTGAGATGACTAAGGCTTATGATAGAGTTGAATGGTGCTTCTTAATCAAAGTGTTGAAAAAATGGATTTTAATAGGGTGTAGAGGCCAAAATTTGAAGGTTGGTTGCTAATAATTGGTATTCTATTTTAATTAATAGACAAGCTCATTGATTCTTTTATTCTTCTAGGGGGATGAAGCAGGGTGATCCTTTATCACATAAACTTTTATACTGGTTGCTGAGGTGTTATCTAAAAACTTAAATAAATTGTTCAAGGATTTTAAGTATTTTGAAATGCCTAAATGGAGTGAATAGATAAATCATCTAGATTATGTAGATGATACCATCATTTTCACTTCTGCTAATAAGAAAAGTATCCAACTGATCATGCATACTCTTTATGAATATAAATTGCTAAATGAACAAGAAAAAAAGCTTCCTTATGTCCATAATAAGACTGTTGGTTGTATTTTTCAAGAAATAAAAGATGCTACTGGATTTAATAAAGGTAAGTTCCCTTCACTTACCTTGAATATCCTATTGTGCATTCTAGAAAAAAAATCCACTTTTCAGAGCTAATAAAGAAAGTTCAGAATAAGTTACAGTCTTGAAAAGGTAAACTACTATCTTTTGGAGGTAAGTATGCTCTTATAAAAATATTCTTCTAAGTATTCCTATCTACCTTCTTTCTGTCATTTATCCTCCAAAATATGTCATTCATGACCTTCACAGTCTCTTTGCTAGATTCATATAAAACTTCAAAGAGGTAGGCAGGAGCAAGCACTGGGTAGCATGGAATGATATGTGTTTACCCAAAAAAAAGGGTAGTTTAGGTTTTAGATCTCTTTTTAATGTATCCAAGGCTTTGTTTTCTAAGTTATGGAGTATCTTCAAAACTAAAAGGTTCATGTGATTAATTTATTTTGGAATAAATATTGTAAAAGGCAAAAACCTTAACTGGTAGAGTGGAGGAGGGTCACAGAATTAGAAGTTCATTTAGGAAGCAAGAGATTTAATTGACCATGAAATTTGGTGGGAATGTAGATGTGAGCACTCTAGTATTTGGTTTGGTAATTGTACCAAGATAGGTGAACTTTACTTCTATCTACCTATCAAATCCCTTAACTATGGGGTGGAGGAAGTAAGACAATTGAGACAAAAAGGAAGATGAAATTAGGATCTACTGCATAAGGTATGTTCTTTTGGAGGCTTTGTAAATTAGGAATTCCCATTGGGGAATTAACTAGTAGAATGGGTAATCTAGATGGATAGATTTGCTTATTCTTCACTAAACAAGTTGCAGAAACTTGGGAACACTTATTTCTTCTTTAGACTAAGACTGCTAGGTTGTGGCAGTTTTTGTCTAATATTGTAGGTGTAAATGATTCTTTTCTACAGTTGAAATGATTAATATACAGATGGTTGAATGTCTGTTGCAACACAAGACTTAAAACACTATACCAAGCTATGCCAATCTTTATTCTATGGTAGATATAGAAGGGTAGGAACATAATCATTCATCGAGGCAAACAACCTTATTGCAGAATAGAAATGGAAGTTAATAATAATATCAACATGTTTGCTAGAGTTAAATATCCTTGGCTAACTCACTTTCCAAACACTTGGCTTGAGATTATTAAATTTTTTGAATAATATGTCCCTAAAATTGAATCTTAAATAGTGAAGTAGTTGGTACCAGCGGATCAATAGTACAAGTGTAATACAGACGGTTATTCAAAAGGTGAAACTAGAAGCAACTTTTGTGCTATCTGTGTTTAAAACTAGGAAGCTAACCTAGTGTATGCAGAAGCAAGAAAACTAGAAAATGGACCAAGTAGCATAGCTGAAGCCACACTATTGAGGATGGGCATAGAATACTATCTGAATAACCATCTTACCCCTTTAATGATAGAAACAAATTCACTTATCTTGAAGAAGGTTTTAGACGGTGTATGGGAGGTCCTTGGACCACATCAATGGAGATAAATAAAATGAGGATGTTAATGGAGAACGCATTGATAAATGTGATATTGGGTTCAATTGGATGTGTGCATTGAAAATAAAGGGAATTATTGGAGGAAAAGTGATCTTACTTGAAAGGAAAGTGTACTTACTAAAAGAAAAGTCTACTTCTTCTACATTGGTAGTAGAAAGAAACTTTCATATATTTTTATTAATAAACACACCCTCAATTGGATAGTGAGGCAAGAACCACGAGATGCCTCGTTTCATCGTCGTCGCTCACTCGGCTCAGCTTCGGCTTTGGCTTCAGCTTCGACTTAGGCTTCGAATTTGGACTTATCAAATGCTAGAGAGATTAATTTTTTAGACAAAGTTTATTTGAAACTTGAAAAAGCAAGTGAAATTCTTAATCCAAAAATTCAACGAAAATATTTTTCTCCATGAATGCCATGCAAATGCATGAAGAAACGTAATTCGTAAGGGATGCAACCCTTCGAGGAAATAACACACTATTTCAAAAAAAGGTGATTGTTTGGTCAGATATTACTGTTTAGAAAAAACACACTGTTTTGGAAGGGACATACATGACTGTTCTAAAATGATATACCTTTTCATGAATCATTGCTTCATTTACGAAGGGACACTTGATGGCTATAAATACCTTAATTTTTTCCTAGGTATGTACATAATTTTGAGTACTAAAAAACACTCTTCTTCTTTCAAAAAATCTTTGTGATCATCAGTCGTTGAGTGTATTTGAAGAATCTTAATATTTGAGGTATCGCCACATTCAGATTGTGAGCCATTTTATCCTAGGAGGAAAATTTCCGCAACCTCAGGTACTTGAGGGGAATTAATTCCTTAAGGACACTCCGTGAAATCAGAGGACTTGGTTCTATTTCTTCTTCATCTTATTTCTTTTAAATAAACATACTTCTTTGATAGTTCATGTTGAACTTGTATTGAAGGTGTTAAAACTTCATTGTTGTTCTTGAAATAGTCTTGAAGTTGTGTTAAAGTATAGTGTGTAAACATACAGATTTTGTACCCAAAACAATAATCTTAAGAAATTAACCCATAATCTATATTGTTTGGTTTTTAGAGATTAAATCTTTATGCTTTCTACTTTTTTTGAACTTAACAAGTGATTTGAGCAAATAAAATCTTTATCACAAGTTAAAGGTCATTTGGTTAACGATTGAAAGACATTAAAACTTCATCGTTAGACTAGAAATAAGTACTGTTTAAAATTATTACAATCTTGTAATTAGTATTTTGATATGCTAAAGTTGAATGTCTTTTTGTGACAGAAAAAATGACTACTGATGGTAGGACAAGTGTAATAGCAACGAATGTGGCTACAACCAGTCGTACAACTGCTCCACCTTCTATGGCACTAACGAAAAAGGCCCAAAAAATTTTTCGGTATAGATTTTAAACGATGGCAACATAATATGTACTTCTATCTGACAACTTTGGGTCTTCAAAGATTTATATCTGAAGATGCTCTAGAATTACTCGAAGAAACATTGGACAAGGAGCGGTTCGTTGTACTGGAGGCATAGAAACATTCTGATTTCCTATGCAGGAATTATATCCTAAGTGACCTCCTAGTGGAATAAAAACATCAACAAAGTTGTGGAATGTGCTGGAACAAAAGTATATAACTGAGGATGTTGAAACTAAGAAGTTCTATCTTGCAAGGTTCCTTGAATACAAAATGATTGACAGTAATATTGTCATATATCAAGTACAGGAATTGCAAGTTATCATCTACGATCTCTTTGTTGAATGTATGAATATAGTAAATACCTTATTTGAACATGTTAAATATGTTCTCAATGTTCATATGAACTTTATTGTAGGTTTGGTTATAAACAAGGACTTTCAAGTTGCTGCAAATAATAGAGAAGTTTCCAGCTTTATGTAAGGACTTCAAAAATTACTTGAAACATAAAAGGAAGGAGATGACGGTCGAAGACCTCGTTATGAGATTGTGCATTAAGGAAGACAACAAAGACTATGAGAGAAGGTCAAAAGGAAATTCTACAATGAGTGGAGAAAATATTGTAGAAGATGACCCCAACAACTCGAAGAAGTGGAAGAAAGCTTAACAACAAAGCAATCAGCCTAAGAAGAAATTCAAGAGAAAGTGATTTAATTATGAAAAGATTGGCCAAGTCAATAGGTTTTTGTGCCCCAAAGAAAGGTAAAAAAAAGGAACAAGCTAATATACCTGAATCCAAGAATGAAATAGGTGATCTATGTGCCATACTTTCTGAATGTAACTTGGAAGGAAATCCTAGAGAATGGTGGATGGATTCTGGTGCCACCCACCACATTTGTGACAATAAAGAGTTTTTTGTTGCATACGCTCTAGCTCAAGGCGAAGAGAAAATATATATAGTAAACTCCACAACTGCAAAAGTTGAAGAGACGAGAAAAGTCTGCTTAAAAATAATGTCAAGCAAAGTGTTAACTCTCAACAATGTCCTTTATGTACCAGAGTTGATAAAGAACTTGATTTCTATATAACTTCTTAAAAAAGATGGATTCAAATCTATATTTGTTTCAGATAAGGTTGTATTTAGTAAATGAGAAGTGTACTTAGGAAAAGGCCACCTCACTGAAGGTCTTTCTAAGATGAATGTAATGACAATTGAAATCAATAAATGTTTTATTTCTTCTTACTTGCTTGAGTCTAATAATTATGGTATGAATGATTAGGACATATAAATTACAAAACTTTGCAAAAATTGATTAACTTAGAAGTTTTGCCAAACTTTGAGTACAATAAATCAAAATGTCAAACGTGTGTGGAATCTAAGTATGCTAAGCATCTGTATAAGTCTGTTGAAAGGATTTCCAATCTCTTAGACTTAATTCACACTGATATTTGTGATATGAAATCAACACCATCTCGTGGTGGGAAAAAGTATATTATAACTTTTATTGATGATTGCACTAAGTACAGTTATCTTTATTTGGTAAACAGTAAGGATGACGCAACAGCTGCATATAGGCAATATAAAACAGAAGTTGAAAATCAATTAGAGAAAAAGATCAAAGCGATAAGAAGTGATAGGTGTAGAGAATATAAATCTCTGTTTGCGGAAATATGTGTAAAGAATAGAATCGTACATCAAACTACTGCCGCATATTTACCTCGATTTAATGAAATTGCAGAAAGAAAGAATCGAACCTTAAAGGAAATAATGAATGCCTTACTTATAAGTTCAGGTTTACTGCAAAACTTATGGGGGAAGCTATCCTTATAGCTAACTGAATATTCAATAGAGTGCCCCATAGTAAGATACAATCAATTTTATATGAAAAATAGAATGGAAGAAAATCCAACATGAAATATTTCAAAGTGTGGGGATGTCTAGCAAAAGTCCAAGTTCCTATGCCTAAATGGGTAAATATAGGACTTAAGACAGTGGACTGCGTGTTCATAGGATATGCTAAAAGTAATAAAGCATGTCGTTTTTGGTTCATAAATTCAAACATTTGGATATAAATGAAAATATGATAATCAAATCAGATAATGCTGAGTTTTTTGAACATATTTATCCATATAAAAATAGACATAAACAATCTAGTGAAGGGTCTAAATGACCTTTAGATTAACTGAGCGAGGATATACATAATGATGAGAATCCAAGACGTAGTATACATAAAATAACGTCAACTTTGTTTGGATCAGAGTTTGTAACATTTCTCTTTGAAAATGAGTCATAAACATTCAAAGAAGCAATGTCGTCTTCAGACTCATTCTTTTGAAAAGAGGAAGTCAATAGTGAGATTGAATAAATCTTAAGCAACCATACTTAGAAGTTGGTTGATCTTTCTTCTTCTAGGTAATAAACCTTTAGGTTCTTAATAGATCTTCAAAAGAAAAATAAAAGTGGGTGGTACTATTGATAAATAAAAGGCAAACCTTGTAGTAAAAGGTTTCAAATAGAAGGAAGGACTTAATTATTTTGATACATACTCGACTATAACGACTAACAAGGATAACGTCAGTTCGGATATTAGTTTCCTTGGCGGCAGTATATGGTCATGAAATCCATCAAATGGATATGAAAGCAACATTCCTAAATGGAGATTTAGAGGAAGAAAGTTATATAAAACAACCTAAGGGTTTTGTGGTTCTGGGTAAAGAAAATAAGGTGTGGAAACTTGTTATGTCACTTTATGTACTAAAACAAGCACCTAAATAGTGGAATGTAAAGTTTTACCAAACTATGTCGGAAAATGGGTTTAAAATAAATGAATATGATAAATGTGTTTACATTAAAGACACTCCAAATTGAAGGTCATTATTTTTTTGTATGTGGATGATATGTTGATCATCAATAGAGATATTTCTGACATAAATACTACAATATGACTGCTTGAAAGAAAGTTTGATATGAAAGACCTTGGAGTTGTGGATGTGATATTAAGAATAAGAATCCATAAAACTTTATAAGGGTTAGCGTTTTCACAGTATTATTACATCGAAAAGGTACTTGACAAGTTCAAGTATTTGGATTTTGGTATTTCCAAGACTCTATTGGACGTGAGCTTTGCACTTCAAAAGGATGACGTTTAAAGTGACCCACAGTTGGACTATGCAAGAGTGTTGGGATATTTAATGTATGTCATAAAGGCCATACATAGTATGTGTTATTAGTAAATTGAGTTGGTACATGAGTAATCTTAATAAAACTCATTGGATGGCCATGAAAAGAGTTTTGGGGTATCTTAAATACAATTAAGACTATGCTTTGTATTATAATAAATATTCAGTGATAATTGAAGAATATAGTGAGCAAATTGGATCACCGGATCTAATGAAGTAAAATCCATGAGTGGATATGTATTTACTTTAGGTGGAGGAGAAGTCTCTTGGAAATTTTCCAAACAAAAATGTATTGCTTGCTCTACAATGGAATCTTAATTTATCGCATCAGCTAAAGCCGGTGAAGAATTTGAATAGCTTTGAAAATTCTTGGAACATATTTCTTATTGGCCCAAACCATTAGCACCAGTATGTATACAATGTGATAGCCAAGCAGCGATAGGTAGGGCAGGGAGCATGATGTATAACGATAAATATCATCATATAAGACAACATAATATCGTTAGAGAACTACTCTCTAGTGGAATTATCACTGATGATTATGTGTAGTCAAAGTACAATGTGTTGGATCCACTTACAAAAGGCCTATGTAAAAAGGGAGTTGAGATAAAATCGAAGGGAATGGGTTTACAGCCTAGGACAAGTCAGCATGGTGGTAACTCTACCTAGCAGACAGGACATTTCAAGAGCTAGGTTCAAGAAGATCAAACAAAGTTGTGACTGATGGTTCAACATTGTCTATATACCAAAATCACTCTTATGGTATAGGCAATGTTTAGGAAATAAGGATAAGGCTTATGGTGTGAAGTTTTAATGACCTGAGAGTACACCATTGGTTTCACACGGTGCTTATAGTCACGAGAGACCACAAGCTAACCCATGAGCTGGTACCTATGGTGAGCACTGAGTAATAATAGCATAATTGTGGAAAACATCCGATATTGCCATAAGGTTTTATCACCAAATCGATATTGAAGTATGAATCTAGAAAGAAACTGTTTAAATCTAACAAAATACAGATAAATTGATATGTCAATTGAAAAAAAATCTAAATACTGAATGACTGACTCTAGTCTGGAAAGCCTTTAAAGTTGACTGACTGAATATAAGTTGATGGGAAAGGCCCCAACTAACTCTGCTAACTAATGAAATAGAGATATGAAGTAAAATAATCTGAGATATGAAGTAAAATAATCTATCCTCAAATGATGAGGACTCACTACTGCTATTGTACTGCTGATAGCCTGAGAAGTGAGGTCTAAGAATAGTCCGGGAACTAAGCGTCAGCACCTATGATATAATACATCATGGCGCAAAAGAAAGGTATGTGATTAGTACTTTAAATGTACTGGTATGCTAAATGAGGTAGGATGACATGCATGGTTTCATAAATAGAACTAATAATTAACTAAATATGCATGTAAAAGATAGAGTACTGAGTAGAGAACATGAAATCTGTAAATACTAAACATATGAAGAATCTGTAAATACTGAGTAAAATTTGTAAATAGAAATACTGAAAAATACTGATATATGTATACTTTTGTAAAGAAACTCTAAGACTACATAACTGAACTTAGACTATAACTGAGATTATATTTGAGACTGTGGGAGGTATCATCTAACCCACATTCTCCAATTTGAGCTAACCGGGGTCCAACCTGTAACTCCAATTGGAAGGGTATTAATACCGTGCCACGGGTACTAACGATGGCTATGTGGATCCATTAAACTGATATAATGTCCAAAGTACTAAGGGTGTCAAGACTGAACTGACGGGTGACCTCTGCAAGATAGTCAAACCTAATCTGACGGGTTACTTCTCATATCCTATGCTAGCTACGTAGTTTTTTAGTATAGGGACTTCTACTAATGACTCTTCCTATATGATAGGGAAGCTACCATCCCTACACTCGCTCGGTGCTAAATCCTACTCCCAACTGAAAGACACTGAAATACTAGACTGTTCTGAGTTTAACTGACTAATATTTGACTATTCTGATAATGCTTATAGTATGTTCTAAAAACTATTCTATAATGTACTGAGACTAGACTAAACAAACAACTATGGTTTTTGGGTATTCAATACCCCAGTACACAAAATAACAATAGTAAAATGACCCTAAAGGTTTGGGGACAAAACATGAAGGCTTTTATTAAATCATCACTCTTGTAAACATTTTATCAAACACTTGTAGTTCATGGTTTAAAACAATCATAGGAATGTCATGGAACTTATAGAAATAGCATGAATACGACATCATGGTATTAAATCATGGTTTAATTCAATAAATAATAATATTAAAACAAGGAGTATTGAACAATAATAGTACTTTCATGGTAACATAGTCGAAATTCATCAGTACATGGAGATTCATGGATGAAATCACAATCTAAAATCAAATAACTTGAATAGATCAAAAATTCTAAATTAAATAGGTTACTTGGAATCCATAGATGAAGGGAATCCATGGATGAACATCTAACATACCTGGGATAATGAATTTCTTGAAGTTCTGGGTGGGTTCTTGAGGATTGGCTGTGAATTTGAGTGTTAGGGTTTCTTGTTCTTGAAAAGGGGATCTATGATTGTGTGAGGAATTGGAATAATGAAGACTACTTAGGATGTTTAGGGGTTAAATTTTGTGTTTTAGGTTAATTAAGGCTATGGAAAAAGACCCAAATACCCCTGAACAAATTTACAAACGAAAGCTGAAAACTGAAGATCTCAATTTTTGGCCTAGGCGCGATGTGCCATTATGGCGCCAAGCCACTGGAAAAGGGAAAATTGATACCTGTATAAACGCCATAATGCGCATCTATCACGTTAATCCTTTGAAGTGCCAATTTGTCCACCTCTGCTATGCGCCAACATCGCGAAGGCCCACTGAAAATTGCCAAATAAGAAATTGGCCTGCTTTGCGACACGCCATGATTGCGGAGTCATACTGGAAATTGACAATTGTCATTTGGACTTTCTCCGCAATGAGATAAGGGTTAAATAACGAGGTCTAATGACTTAAAATTAATATCTCCATAACTTCTTACCTGGTTATTAGATTTGGGCGAATTTTATATTGTTGGAAATCTAATTGAATTTCCTACTCAATGGAAGGCTCTAAACTGAAAATAATGAGTGTTTCAAAAATTTTTTATATGAATACTCATGTATTGGGACTTAGATTATTCTAGGGAAATACGGGGTGTTACAATATCTCTAACTTGGGATTATTCGTCCTCGAATGAAACTAGTTAAGCTGAGGAAAACTGTTGGACTGAGCTCACACACCGAACATGCATATCTGATGCATAGATTACATGTCTGAACTAATTTGTAAATGCACAACTGACATGAACATGATGTTCGACTAAAACTAAGCATGATAGAGAGAAATCTTAAGAAAATTAGTACTTTATACTGAATCTGGATTCGGGGAGAAAATATGAGGGTACTTAGTTCGCATATCTGCCTCTACTTCCCAAGTAGCTCCCTCAACGGACTGATTTCTCCAAAGAACTTTTGACCAATGGAACTTCTTTGTTCCTTTGTCTACGAACTTGATGGTCAACAATTTTGACTGGAACTTCCTCAAAGGAAAGACTGTTCTGAACATCTACATTTTCAAAGGGAACAACTACAGTTGGATCACCAATACATTTCTTCAGTGATGAGACATGGAACACTAGGTGCATTGAAGCTAAATCTGAAGGCAACTCAAGCTCATAAGCTATCTTTCCAAAATGAATGAGAATTTTGAAGGAACCGATATATCAGAGACTGAGTTTCCATTTCTTGCCGAATCTCTTCACTCCCTTCTTGGGAGAGATTTTCAAGTACATAAAATCACCAACATTAAACTCAAGATCCTTTCTCCTCACATCTGCATATGCTTTATTTCATCTCTGGGCACCCTTGAGCCTTTCTCTGATCAACTGAACCTTCTCTAATGCATCAAACACCAAGTTAGGCCCTACTAATGCGGCCTCACCTACTTCAAACCAACCAATTGGAGATCTACATTTCCTACTATAGACATCCTCAAATGGATCCATTTTGATACTTGAATGATAACTATTATTATATGTGAATTCAACAAAAGACAAGTGGTTATCCCAACTATATTTAAAATCAACTACGCATGTTCTCAGCATATCTTCTAGAGTCTGAATGGTCCCTTTCTTTTTGACCATCTATTTGAGGGTGGAAAGTTGTACTAAGGTGGACTTGGGTACAAAGACCCTTTTAGAATGCCTTCCAGAATTAAGAGGTAAATTGGGTACCTTTATCAGAGATGAAAGACACTAGAACTCTGTGTAACTTGACCAAATCTCTGATATAAAGTTTGGCATAGTCCTCGGCTGAATAAGCGGTATGGACTAGAAAGAAATAGGTTGATTTGGTCATCCTATCTACGATGACCCAAATAAAATCATGTTGATGATGGGTACGCGGCAAACCTATCACAAAATTTATGTTCACTTCCTCCCACTTCCAAGTGGGAATAATGCACTCCTGCATGAACCCACAAGGTTTCTGATGCTCAATCTTAACTTGCTAGTATGTAGAGTACTTAGCTACAAACTCTGCAATATCTCTCTTTATCCCACCCTACCAATAGATCTCCCACAAATTGCGGTACATCTTAGTGGCCCCTAGATGAATAGTGTATCGTGCACCATGCACTTCTGCAAGAATTCATTGCCTCAAATTTTCTACACCAGGCACACACAATCGACCCTGATAACACAAAACATCATCTCTCCCTTGGGAGAAAACCTCTATTTTCTGGTCTCTGATTGATTCTTTTAACTTAACTAGGCTGGGATCTCTATCCTTTTTTTCCTTTACCTGAAAAACTAGAGATGATTAAGTGCTACTTTGTACTATACACCACCATCTGCTGAGTCGACTAATTGGACACCTAGTCGGGCAAGCTGATGATATTCTTGAGCTAACTGCTTTTTGCCATCCTCAACATGAGCTACACTACCCATGGACAATCTACTAAGAGCATCAACCACTACATTGGCCTTGCTGGATGATACAGAACACTCATGTCATAAGCTTTTAATAACTCTAACCACCTTCTCTAACACAGATTTAAATCTTTCTGAGAGAACACATACTGAAGGCTTTTGTGATCTGTGAACACATCTACATGCACCCCATACAAGTAATGCCTCCAAATCTTTAAAGCAAACACTACAGCTGCTAACTTAAGATCATGAGTAGGTTAATTCCTCTCATAGGGTTTAAGATGTCTGGAGGCATAGGCTATGACCATACCCCTATGCATGAGGACACAACCTGAACCTACCCTGGAAGCATCACATTACACAACAAAATAATCTAAACCATCTAGTACAGTCAAGTCTGGGGCTGAGGTGAGTCGAGTCTTCAACTCCTGAAAACTCTTTTTGCATAAATTTGACCACTGAAACTTAACTTTGTTCTGAGTCAATCTGGACATGGGGGATGTAATAGAATAAAACCCTTCAATAAATCGATGGTAATTGCCATCTAAACCCAAGAAACTCCTGGAGAGATGGGTCTAGGCTAGTTTCTCACCACCTCGGTCTTTTGGGATCAACTTTAATGCCATCACCAGAAATAATATAGCCAAGGAAAGCTACTAATCTTAGCTAGAATTCACACTTACTGAATTTAGCAAACAACTGATGAGCTCTAAGAGTTTGAAGTACTATTCTGAGGTGGTATGCATGATCATTTTCGCTATGAGAGTAAACAAAAATGTCATCAATAAAGACTATGACAAACATGTCTAGGTACTATTTGAACACTTGGTTCATCAAGTTCATGAGTCCTGTTGGGGAATTCATGAGACCAAAGGACATAACTAGAAATTCAAAATGACTATACCGAGTTTGGAAAACTATTTTTAGAATGTCACATTCCCTGAACCTGAGCTGATGATAGCGTGATATGAGGTCTATCTTGGAAAAGTAACTGGCACCCTGAAGTTGGTAAAAAACGTCATTAATTCTAGGAAGTGGATATTTATTCTTGACTGGGTTCAACTGACGGTAGTCTATGCACAGTTTTGGCTCTTATATATTCGTAGTTAGGATTTGTCATTTTTTTCGTGATTGTAGCAATCACTTCAAGCAGTGGAAAGATCAAAAGATGTTCTCCATCTACGAAAAATTTGTCGTAAATTTTTTTTCTTCATTCATATTTCTTGTTTTTTTTGGGTATGCCGCTCTGTCATTGTCTGATTTTTGGTTGTTTCAGTTATTTCCAAAACCTAGGTATGTTTTCAGAGAATAATAAGAATATATGGTTGTAGCTTTTATAGACTATCCTCTGCAGCTGTAGCTGCATGGAACCCAGCTGCTTAAAGACAAGCCCTTCTGAGAGAACTGTCTTTCTTACGCATGAATAGAATAGGTGCGCCCCACAGAGAGATGTTGGGTCTAATGAATCCCTTATCTAAGAGATCCTTTAACTGTTCTTTTAACTCTTTGAGTTTAGCTGGAGCCATTCTATATGGTGGAATAGATATGGGCTGAGTATCTGGAAGAAGGTCTATTCCAAAGTCTATTTCCCTTTCGGGAGGAACTCCTGGCAGATCTTCAGAAAAAACATCTGAGAATTCATTTACTTCTGGAACTGACTCAAGATTTAAAGTTTCTGAGTTAAAGTCTTTGACTCATAAAAAATGGTAGGCACATCCCTTGGATATCATTCTTCTGGCTTTAAGGTATAAAATTAACTGGCGCTAAGAGCTGTGGTACTACCCTTCCATTCAAGGACTGGTTCATTTGGAAACTAAAAATGAACTATTCTATTTCTACAATCAACTGAGGCATTGCATGAGTAGATTTAATCCATGCCAAGAATGACATCAAAATCCGTCATCTCTAAATCCACGAGATCAACTCAAGTAACTTTCTGAAATATTATGACCGGACAGTTCCTGTATACCTTTCTGGCTGCAATGGAAATGCCTACTGGGGTCGACACTGAAAAGGGCTCTGCTAGAGTTTTGAGACTGACTCTGAAATTGATGGCTATATATAGAGTTACAAAAGAAAGAGAAGCTCCAATGTCTAGTAAAGCATAAAAATGTAAGTGAAAGACCTGCAACGTACTAGTAACTACATTAGGAGAATTTTCCTAATCTTGGCAGGACTAAAGAGCATATAATCTGTTCGGACACTGGCCACTGGTTGTGCTGGAAGTGGCACCCTGCTGAGTTGGGTGACTCGATGGAACTGATAACTAATGGGATTGGCCCTGTTGGCGCACATCCCTACTTTTTTTAGCAACTACCCAACACTCCTAAATTTGATGGCCTAGCTTTCCACACCCGAAGCACACATCACTACCTACTCTAAACTTACCCTAATGGTATCCGCCATATTTCTGACATAGAGGATTTGTACGAGCACTGCTAAAACTGAACTGGGACTTAGATCCTGGTGACCTATCCCTATTATAGTTTCTGAATTTGGATATTAGGGCACTGGCTGAAGAGGGTACTGGGTCTTTAGATCTCTGATGAAACTGAGGACGGTTACCACCTTCTGACTTTGGCTGGTTAAAATTAAAACTACCCATTCTAGCTCTCTTGTTTCCTTTCTCCCTCTCTTAAATATTTTCTCCTCTATCTGTTGAGCATGGACCATCAGCCTAGACAAATCTATCTCGCTAATCAGTATTGCGGTCGTACACTCCTTCACCACACTTTTAGATATGTTAGATACAAACTTACTCATCTTGGACCTATTATCAGCTACCACATGAGGAGCATACCTAGCTAACTGATTAAACTTGAGGGAATACTCCCTCACGCTCATGCTGCCCTGCCTTAAGTTAATGAATTCTAACATTTTTGCCTCTCTCAACTCTAATGGGAAGAATCTATCTAAGAAATTTGTGGCAAGCTCTTTCTACTCTACAGGCCCTGCATTAACACCCCTATCTACCTTCCACTACTTAAACTAAATATGGGCAACATCCTGCAATTGATATGTAGCCAACTTATCACTCTGACTAGATGTCACCCCCATAGCATCTGTTACCTTTTGCACTATATCAAAGAATTTATGTGGATCCTCTTCAGACTTGGTCTCGTGAAAGAAGGAAGATTCATCTGGGTAAAATCCCAAATTCTAGTTACAGTAGTATTAGCCACGGGGTTGGCCGAAACAGTAGCTGACCATTCATTTTGTGCTGCTATAGAATTGGCTAGAGTAGTGAATGCATCCCTAAATTAAGCATGAGAGAAGTGCTCTTCCAGAGGATCTGCCTGGACAGGCTGAGAGGATGGATGATTTTATGTTCTTCTTCCATTTTTTTTGGGAGGCACGTTATGTAAATAAAAGGAAGAAATAGATTAGATTGAGAGTTTAACTTGATCTTATGCTCAGTCGTACGACATAAATACTGAAAGAAGGGAAAATTTTCCTATACGCCTTGTAGCCTCTCATCCATAAGTGTGGCTTGCTACACAACCATGCACAAGACTCTACTCGACACAGATTTCAGAATTCCTAGGACACATTAAAACCATAGGCTCTGATACCAAGTTTGTAACAACCTGAGAGTACACCCTGGGTGTCACACAGTGCTTATAGTCCTGAGGCACCACAAGCTAACCCATGAGCTTCTACCTATCGTGAGCACTGAATAATAATAGCATAATTATGAAAAACATCTGATATTGCCATAAGGTTTTATCACTAAATCAATACTGAAGTATGAATCTTGAAAAAAAAAATTCTGAATCTAACAAAATATTGATAAACTGACATGTCAACTAAAAAAATTTGAATATTGAATGATTGACTCTAATATCTGGAAAACCTCTAAAACTGACTGACTGAATATGAGTTGGGACAGACCCCAACTAACTCTACTAACTACTGAAATAGAGATATGAAGTAAAATAATTTTTCCTCGAATAATGAGGACTCACCACTGCTACTATACTAATGATAGCCAGAGAAGTAAGGTCTAAGCACGATTCGGGAACTAAGCATCAACACCTATGATATAATACATCATATCACAAAAGAAAGGTATGCGATCAGTACTTTAAATATACTGGTATGCTAAATAAGGTAGGCTGAAATGCATGGTTTCATGAAAAGAACTAATAATAAACTAAATTGCATGTAAAACATGGAGTACTGAGTAGAGAACATGGAATCTGTAGATACTAAAAATATAAAGAATCTGTAAATACAACGTAAATTTGTAAACTGAAATACTAAAAAATACTAATATCTGTATGCTTTGGTCAAGCAACTCTAAGACTGTATAACTGAACTTAGAATGTAACTGAGACTATATTTGAGACTGTGGGAGGTATCATCTAATCGATATTCCCCAATTTGAGCTAATCGGGGTCCAACCTATAACCCTAATTGGAGGGGTGTTAATACCTTTCCATGGGTACTAACGATGGTTGTGTGGATCTACTAAACTGATATAATGTCCAAAGGATTAAGGGTGTCAAGACTGAACTGATGGGTGACCCTTGCGAGATAGTCAAGCCTAATCTGAGGGGTGACTTCTCATATCCTATGCTGGCTACGTAGTTCTAGATTATAGGAACTGCTACTAATGAATCTACCTATCTGAAGGGGAAGCCACCATCCCTACATTCACTCGATGCTAAATCCTACACCCAACTGAAAGATACTAAAATCTAAACTATTCTGAGTTTAACTGACTGATATTTGACTATTATGATAATGCTCATAGTATGTTTTAAAAACTATTCTGTAATGTACTGAGACTAGACTAAATAAACAGATATGGTTTTCGGGTATTCAATACCCCCAGGACTCAAAACAACAATAGTGAAATGACACTAAAGCTTGGGGGACAAAACATGAAGGCTTTTATTAAATCAATCACTCTTGCAGGCATTTTATCAAACATTTGTAGTTCACGGTTTAAAACAATCATAGAAATGTCATGGAACTTATAGAAATAGTATGAATTCGATATAATTTTATTAAATCATGGTTTAATTCAATAAATAATAATATTAAAACATGGAGTATTGAACAATAACAATACTTTCATGGTAACATAGTAGAAAATCTTCAGTACATGGAGATTCATGGATGAAATCACAATTTAAAATCAAATAACTTGAATAGATCAAAACATGTAAATTAAATAGGTTACTTGAATTCCATTGACAAAGTGAATCCATGGATGAACACGTAACATACCTGGGATAGTGAATTTCTTGAAGTTCTAGGAGGGTTCTTGCGGATTGGCCTTGAGTTTGATAGCTAGGGTTTCTTGTTCTTGAAAAAAGGATCTTTGATTGTGTGAGGAATTGGAATAATGATGACTACTTAGGGTGTTTAGGGGTTAAATTTCATGTTTTAGGTTAATTAGGATGGTGAAAAAAGACCAAAATATCCTTGAAAAAATTTAAAAATGAAAGCTGAAAACTGAAGATCCCGATTATTTGCCTTGGCGCGACACGCCACTATTGCGTCAAGCCACTAGAAAAGGGAAAATTGGGGCCTGGAATAACACTGTGATTCAGAACTATCGCGTTAATCCTTTAAAGTGCCAATTTGGCCACCTCCGCGATGCACCAAATCGCGAAGGCCCACTAAAAATTACCAAACAGGAAATTGGCCTGCTCCGCGATGCGCCATAATGGCGGAGTCATATTGGAAATTGACAATTGTCATTTGTACTTTCTCCGTGATACGCTAAGGGTTAAAATGACGGAGTCTAATGAATAAAACTTAAAATCACCATAACTTCTTACCCGGTTATCGGATTTGGGTGAATTTTATATTATTGGAAAGCCAATTGAATTTTCTATGCAATGGCAGGATCTAAACTAAAAAATAATAAGTGTTTCAAAAATTTTGTCTATGAATACTCATGTATTGGGACTTATATTATGCTAGGGAAATACAGGGTGTTCCAGAAGCTTTTTAATTATTATCTAAATTTGGTAGATTTGAACAAATAGTTTAATCTATAAGATTAAATGTTTAGAACTCACCTATGTTAGGGTGAAGTGGTGTAACGCCCCGATTCCCATGAACCGAAATGTCACACTGTGCTCGTGACCTCGAGGGACCACAAGCTAACCCTTCACTGATATCCATATCTGTTCACTACATAATATAATATGATAAATGCGAAAACTGGCTAAATCTGGCCATAAGGTTCAAACATCTAGAAATATACAATACCTTAAACCACACACTAATACATCTGTCTGAAAAGCCTCTACACTGTCTGAACTGTGGAGTTGAAGGGATGATTCTCCAACTAACTCCGTCTACTAAAATCATCAAAAAACTGAAATAGAATATCCTCGGATGATGAGGACTCACTGCTACACCAACTGCTACAAGATCTGACAGCTAAATATACTCTGAATCTCGCTCTTCTGAACCTATGGTGGGGAAAACACCATAGCACGAATGCGTCAGTACAAAGAATGTGCCGAGTATGCAAGGATAGGGTAAGTTGAAATATAAGGCTTATGCATAAACATAACAATCTGAATAATATGTATTCGCTTGAATAAACATATATAGAAACTCTGCAGTTACCAATTTTGAAACATGTCTAATCAACAATACACACATGGATGGATAAAGTACAACTGAATTCATCATGATACCAAATGTTACATTTTGAACACTGACAACCAAAAATAATAATACTGACAATAAGATACTGAGTATCTAAAGCTACTAGAGCTGACATCTGTACTTATCCATACTAAGAAATCAGATAACTGATATTACTGATATTTGATATTCAAATTCACCAACTCTGGAACACTGAACAATTGAATCTGAGATCAACCTTCATCCAGCAGGAAGTCTCTATAATCAATGATAATGATAATGGGTAAATAAGTTCAAGAGCAACCCTCATCTCGCAGGAAGTCTCTCTACTCAATGATAATGATAGCAATACTGGGAGGCCTGTATCTGACAGCCTCAACTTCTGCACATTAACTGAGTTCTTTTGTGAGACTGTTACTGAAATTGTGGGAGTGATCATTTAACCGACATGCCCCACTTACCACAAGTGGGATCCAACCTGTACTCCAGCTGGAAGGGTGTCAATACCGCACCACCAGTAAAGACAACTGCATAGGACCCTCTACTATCAGGACCTCAAACGAGAACGGTGGGACCCTCTACTCGTTGGACAACCACCTCATCTAACCCTCTACTCACTGGATAGATGTCTCAACCTACACTGGCAACGTAGTTCTAGAGCATAAGGATTACTACCAGGAATCAAACCCTCTACTCACAGGAATGTTCCCATCCTTGGCTTGCTCGGTACTGAATCTTACTCCCAACTGAAGGACACTTAACCGATTCTTAACTGTACTCAACTGAACTAACTCTGTTCTCACATTATGATACTTTATCAATATGATAGAGTTCGCTTGATTCCGTTCTCTGACGGAGTATTTCTAAATGCCACTTACTTTTAAGATAAGCTTACTATCTCACAAAATGTACAGAGGTCTGTAACGGAGTGAATTGATATGTAAGATTTTAGAACTTCATGGCCCGAGTATTCGATAAAGAATGATTTCTAAGATTACTGAGTTTTCCCCAAGTTTTGAAACTAACCGGGAGTTCATTGTTCATCGCTCGATTAAGATTACTGTGAAACTGACTCGGCTCTAGACCAGCAGACTATTTTGGGCATACGTACCCCCACCACACAAAAGCATAAAGTAACACAATATAGATAACTCATACACAACATGCCCATAGGTCATCATACGCAATACATAATTGAGGACTTCACACTTAGCAAATCAAATGGCCTCATTTCTTCATATAAACATCCAATCGAACACGTGGGGAGCATGCTTTGGGTCCACAGCAAATACTACGCACAAACATCATAGTTACCTCAATAATTCATCATGGCATTCCTATTTAAGAGAATAGGAAACTATGCATTGTGGTTCATACACCCACAACGCACCATAAATTCAAGGAAATCAACTATCCATAGGAACAAAGCATGAATTTATCTTTTAAGACCTAATGAACCACAATGCATAGTTTCCTATTCTCTTAAATATTTTGTCAAACATATGGTAGACATAATTTAAGCATATGGATATGGCATGAAATGATAATTTGGATAACAAACATGTCAAATACTTAATTCTTCTTCACATAGGCATTTTAGCATTTAGGGCATAGGTTTAATGCTCAATTTCATGCACCACAACACCATCATCCTTCAACTTCAACATCCACATTTCTCAATTCATAATCCAACTCACATTTAGAAAATATTTGATATATCAATCAATAGTAGGGACATATAATTCCCAATAACAATTATCAAGTGATAACAAGGAAATAATGGAATAATAGTAAAAATTAAGGCTTAACAATTTAAATCATCATATATTCATAATCAATTAATTTTGAACCTATTATGTTATAAAAACAAAATCTCTATTCTCTTAGGTATTTTCACAAACACCTTACATGCAGTTCTTAGGCATAGGTGGATTCATCAAGATTACAAGTATTCAATCACCCATTTCATATATTTATACATCACACACCACCATAGTTTCCACAAACATACAAAGATCCCGTCTTGGATATCATCAACTTCAACAACATAATCACCAACCATCACACAAATACTACACACATATACTTCAACCAACACACATAATCATCCCACACATATATCTCAACCATAATGTGAATACTACACACATACACAATGAAAATTTAGAAAGTATAATCATATATATATATATATATATATATATATATATATATATATATATATATACACATACACACACATGTATCTTGATCCTTTGAAAAAGGATTTGTGGGCTCTATGGACGAAAGGAGCCCATAGATAAACACTTGCATACCTAGAAAAACGATCTTCAATGATTCCTTAAACTTGTTCTTGGTTTCTTGAAGTATAAATTTAATTTTCGAGGAAGGAAAATTGGAACCCTAGGCTTCTTAATATTTTAGAGAGAAAGAGAAGGAAGAAATAAAAGAAAATAATGGTCCTTCATTCAAGGGGTATACATATATACACATCACACATATACATATATCATATATATATATATATATATATATATATATATAGAATGGAAAAAGGAAAAGGACCAAAATGCCCTTAAAAATTAAAAAAAATGTCAAATCTGTCCTTTAGTGGACTGTTTTGATAGCCTGAAGTAGATCGACCATAAATGTTTGCTCCAATGTCCAAATTGGATGAAACTAATTTCATTGGAAAGAGGACTCACAGAGATTTCCGTTGATATATGGTAGCTCACCCAAATCATTATGTACAAGGAGTTATAATAGTTTAAAGTTGACCAAAACAATTGCCTGGCTGTAGTATTTTTTTCCTACATATTTTACTGTTCACAGTTCGATTGGAATGGTCATAACTTATTTGATTCTCTTCGTAACGGTGGGTATAACTCTAGGAAATTCCACACAAAAAATTAAAAATCGTTCTAGAATATAGGACCCAATATGTTTACGCAAAAAATTTCGACGAAAAATTTTCCGGGGTATTACAAGTAGAATCCGCTGAAAGGAGAATGTTAGTAAAGGACTATTCTCTAAGATGATATGTTTATGGATGAAATGAACAAAATCGTGAGAAATGTAAATGGTAAAAGATTGGTTATGTGACATGTGTTGCCTAGGTATACACTAAAGTTAGATGGGTTAAAGATATCAAATCTACTAATTGACTAAGTGCATCCGATCATGTTCACTAGGGAAATTTCAAAGGGAAACTCACTTATCCAGATGCAATCAGTCTTTGCTTACTGATCAGATACTTGTCCATACAGTTTTATAAAGAATAATCATTCCACATTTATGTGGGGGATTGTTAAGTTCAATTAGATGTGTGAAAGAAAAATGAAGGGAATTATTGGAGGGAAAGTGATCTCACTTGAAAGGAAAGTGTACTCACTAAAAGAAAAATCTATTTCTCCCACATTGGTGGGAGAAAGCAACTTTCATATGTTTTTATTAAGAAGCACATCCTCAGGTTTATAGTGAGACAAGAACCAAGAGATACCTCGCCCCATCACTGGCTCAGCTCGGCTTTTTCTTTGGCTTTGGCTTTGGCTTCAGCTCCGTATTTGAATTTGGATTTATCGAATGATCGAGAGATTAATTTTTTAGACAAATTTTATTTGAAACTTAGAAAAACAAGTAAAATTCTTAATCCAAAAATCCAAAAAAAAAATATTTTTCTCCATTAACGCCATGCAAATGCATGCAGAAATGCAACTCGTAAGGGACCCAACCCTTCAAGAAAATGACACACTATTTCAAAAAAAGGTGTGACTGTTTAGTCAGATATGACTATTCAGAAAACACACTATTTCAGAAGAAATAGACATGATTGTTCAGAAATAATACACTTTTCCATGAACCATTGCTTCCTTTTCGAAGGGACACTGGATGGCTATAAATACTTGAATTTCTTCTCAGGTATGCACATAATTTTAAGTACTGAAAAACACTATTCTTCTTCTAAAACTCTTTGTGATCATAAGCCGTTAAGTGTGTTCGAAGAATTTGAACGTTTGAGGTACTTCCACATTCAGATTGTGAGTCATTTTATCCTAGGAGGAAAAATTCAGCAACCTTGGGTACTTAAGGGGAATTAATTCCTTAAGGATATTCCATGAAATTATAGAAATTGGTTATATTTCTTACTTCTTCTTATTTATTTTAAATAAACATACTTCTTTGACAGTTCATGTTGAACTTCTGTTGAAGTGAGTATGTAAACATCCAAATTGTGTACCCGAAATAATACGTGACTCAGACACTCAGAGAAGGCAATATGCTTGCAGATTTTTTAACTAACCATATTCACTAATTTTGCATGTTCCCAACAACAAATATTACAAAATATTTTTAATATTACCAATAGAATCCAAAATGATTTTAAATATGGATAAAATGCAGATACCAAATCTCAGAATTAGGAAACATAAAAATTAGGAGTTCAACATCACAACAAATTCATAAAACAGCAACAAAATTCAAGATGAAACACATGAACCAATACTTAGTTAGGTGATAGTAAGGGAGTAAAGCTTATAGATAATCGACTTACCATATCCTTGGATCCCTTTTGCAGTGGTATTAGCCTGTGGCACATTCTATTAAGAAAATAGGGATAGGGTTAGTTGATTATCCATATAACTGAACCCTTCTACAATCTGTAATGACCCTTTGAGAATCATTATCCTTCCCAAGTCAAAAGTGCATTTTTCATCAAACAATGAGTTTTATAGAAGACTGAAGAGATATGGTAGTCAATTATTTTTGTACATACTAGATTTGGAGCTGATGAGTTGAAAGAAATTTTCAAGGTTGGACTAACTTGAGAAAATTGAAGGAAAGGTGTCTTTTAATTCTTGAATGAAGGATTGGTGACATTGACCAACAGAGAGGGTCAAACATCATTAAATAACTTGGTTAAGTTAATTGTGGACTTGATTAATATTTTCAAAACTTTCTAATCATTTTAAAAATACAAATCAACCCAACCCACACCCCTCTTCAGTCCAAATCAACTACTCCCTCCTCTCTCTCGACAGCTTCTTTCAATTCTCTCTCAACCAACAATTCTACAAAATTTCTCTCTTCTACCCCCAACAACTTCTAACTCTGATGACAAATAGTTGGTCTTTGAGCTCCCCTCTTAAATTCAAATCAACCGGTCTCTCATCCCTCTCTTGACAGTTTCTCTCAACTCTCTTCCAATCAACTGTTCTACAAATTTCTCATTTCAATCCTTGGCGACTTCAACATCCAACTGAAAATAGTTGGGCTTCGAGTTCCTTTTCGACTTCAACCTTCAATCGATGTGACAACCTTGCTCTTCGGCCACAACATCTTTGAATTCTTCATCATTCTTTTTCTTCTTTCACAGGTAAAAATTTATGGCATTTTTAGTTTTGAAGAAAATGAGGAACTTGAGCCAACTTCTCTTATAGTATTGGTTAACAATTTCAATATTTGTTGCATTAATTTGAAATGCGATCTGAATAAAACCCTAATTTATGGTATTTCTTCTCTTCTCTTTTGGAAGTAAATTATGATATTTTGTTGTTTGTTGAATTTTTTTAAAGTTTGATTTTTATTGTTTGTGTTTATAAAAATAAAATGACAATTTGGGTTGATTTGTTTTGTTCTTATTCTTGGTAAATATGGTGAAATTGTTTTTTTTGGTTGAACAAAATCATGCTATTATTTTTTATTTTCTCTGACAGATTACTCATCTGGTGCAACATATTAACCATTTGATGCAATAGATTTATCATATGATGCAACAGATCAACTATCTGATGCACTAGAGAAACCATCAGAATATAATTCTGATGCAACAGATTTACCATATGTTGCAACAGATTAAGCATCAGATAAAAAATTTGATGCAACTAATTAACCATCTGGTGCAATGAAAGAACCATCAGATTAATGATCTGATGCAAACCTGTTGGATAAAATCCTATCAACTCTTCCAATAGGAATAGTCCAAGATTTGATTTTTCCAATTGGTCATTCATCTACCGCGATAGATGACTCTATGTTGGAAGAAATCTAAATAATATTGACCGTTGATAACTGTTCCAACAGGTCACTCATGTGTTTCAATAGATGTGTGACCTGTTTCACAGACCATTCATCTTTCCCATTAGATGAGTGATGTATTTTATATTATCACAACAGATTACTCAGCCGTTACTGCAGGTTAGTTAACTTCTCGATCACTCATATGTTGTAATAGATGTGTTATCTGTTGCACAAACCAGTCATCTTTCTCAATAGTTGAGTGATATATTTTGTATTATCGCAACAGATTACTCAGTCGCTACTACGGATTATTTAACTGTTCTAATGGATCACTCATTTGTTGCAACAGATGATGTCACAATAGATGTGTGATCTGTGTAACAGACCATTCATCTTTCTCAAAAGATGAGTGATATGTTTGGTATTGTTGCAACAGATTACTCAGCCGTTGCTACAGGTTATTTAACTATTCCAATAAATCACTCATATATTGCAATAGATAATGTTGCGAAAGATGTTTGATCTGCTATATAGACCATTCATTTTTCTCAATAGATAAATGATTTATTTTGTATTGTCGCAACAGATTACTCATCTGTTGCAACAGGTTATTTAACTGTCCCAACGGATCACTCATATATAGTAACAATGTATGACCTGTTGCACAGAATATTCATCTATCTTAAAATATGAGTGATAGTTTTATATTAATGCAACATATTACTCATCCACTGCAACTGTTTGGTTATATACTGCAATAGATATACTACCTAGTGCAATAAATTGGTGATCTGTTGCAACTATTATTTTACTATTTTTCTTGTTTGTTGTACTGTTATCCTTTTTTAACAATTCATTAATCAACTTATAATATATTTTTTTATGTTCCTATTAATTTTAGATAATATGGTTCCCAAAAAAGTAGAAACCGAATCAAGTCCAAGTAAAGGAACAAGTGAAGTAGCTAGGCTACATCCACCACTCTATGAGCTTGCTTTACAAGTATTATCTCAATCAAGTGCAGAATATAATGAACATGGGGAGAAGAAATGTTTCAAAAGAGATGATGCAAATGTTAATATCCCTTCCACCGAAGAGTTGGTCAAAGTCTTCAGCATTGATCTTATCCTGTGAGAATGCAGTACGATGGTGCTGCAAATTTAACGGGTGATTTCGTGGTTAAGTTAGCCATGGGAAAATCTTTTGACGCCTTCAGAAAAATACTTCGAGAACAAAAATTGGATGCTTATTTGAGGGATAGCTACTTTGGGAAATATCTTGATTTGCTAGAGGACAACAATGCTCGTTTCCAAATAAAAATGGTATAGGAACTTCTCAAGCGTAAGTTTATGTATGAAAACAAAGATAACATGGATGAGGTATGGATAAATTACTGTGGCATGCCAGTTTGTTTTGGTTGGAAGGATTTTGCCATAGTTACTTGAGTAAAATGTTATTGCCCTTCTCATGTTATACCTATTCTAACCCAAAAAAAACACCTCGCACACCCAAAAAAGGCAAAGGCAAGTTATGTAATCGTGATGACCTGGTGTCCATTGTTGGTCCAACCTTCATAAATAAAAATTTGATAGAAGCGTTCAAAGGTAAAGGAGTTTCAAAGAAGCACAAGCAGTCATTGTGCTTGGTTTGGTTTGAACATAATATTTTTTGGGTGAGAGACGTTAACAACAACATAAGTCTCGATTTAATAAAGCTCTTTGAGGATCTTGAGGCATTTAACAACTATCCTTGGGGTTATGAAAGCTTCAAAATTACTATCAAATATTTGTTGACTCCGTTAGTGCCATAGACGGTCAACTTATATGGATTTCCATGGGCTTTCATGGTAAATATTTCTTTCTTCTATTAGGATATCATTCATTTTTTTACTCAATAATGGTTTTGATTTATTGGCATTATTTTATAGGCTTGGGCGTTTGAAGCCATTACTTATTTGAGACAACAAGTGAACTACCAGGAAGAAGTTTCCTTTCCAAGAATCTTGAGATGGTTGTCGGCCAAAACTAATAAAAATGTAAAAGTTCTTGATCTCTTCAACCCCTTGAAGGATGCAGTAAGTATAATTATAATTAATATTTTCTTTTAATTAATGATTTTTTTGAATGATTTAATCATATTCTAATATATGTAATGATTTATGTTAGATTATGCATCCATCGCTACTTCCGACCAATTGAGATTTGAATATACCATTTTTTCTTACTTTACGATCTGTGCAAGCTTTATCAGATCCTGAGGTCAACGACAAAACAAAAATGGAATTGTTTGGAGCAACAACCAATGCAAGAAAAATAATTTTAGAGGGTGGGCTTGTTATTATTGATGGTCTTAGTGGTGATGGAGCTGTTGGTGGTGGTAGTGGTGCTAATATTGGTGCTAATGATGCTCCTCTTATACTATTTAAAGAAAACTATTATAAGTATGATCATATTGGTTATACAGATTTTGCCTCTCCTAGCGAATGTTCTGCATGCAAATGTCAAGACTGCAGGGTGAAACATGATGAAGTGATTAATGTTATTAATGCATTAACTGCTTCTGTAAAGGAATTGACATCTAAGAGGGGTCTCATTCCATCAAAGAGGATTTTAGTTCCATCTGCTTCATTAGAGATTAGAGCTAAGCGGAGAAGAGAGTAATTTCCAGGGCCTTATTAAGCATCTAAAAAAGCAAAATTACAACTCCTTTATCTGTGTGTTGCACTGAGAAACGTACAATGTCCAAAGGAGAGATGCACGAACTGAAGAAGGTGAATATATATGTCTTCTAACTGACAAAACAAACAGACATATATCTATTTCAAAAGATGACACATCTGCTAAAAATTATCAAACAAATATATACACCTGTTGCAACAGTTGACTAACTTGTTGCACTAGATAAAGTATCTGGTGCAACATATGTCTCATCTATTTTAGCAAATCAAACTGCTCTTCGTACCGCTTTTATTTGCACCAACAGATGACCTATCTGCTACAACAGATAATTCATATGTTGCAATGGATGTTTCATCCATTGGAAATTATCAAATAGGGTCTTCCTCATGTAGAAATTTGTCCCAACAGCTGATTCATTATTTCAATAGAAATATAATTTATTTGGGATAATTTAAAATGGGAGGAAGACCTATTTGATTTGCTAGAACAGATGAGTTATCCTTTTCTATTTTGTTGTATCTCTATGATTAGCATTGACTAATTCTGGCTTTCCAGGTGGATGTAGAAGAAGCTACTGCTGAACAGCATTGACAATATGCTACTCTTTTTATGGAAATATGGAGAACAAAAATCTCAGAAACCGTACGTAAGTGATAATAAAGATCCACAACGAGCAAAGTTGAATTCTATAGCACTGGATGAAGAACAACTTGTCCATATTGAGTAGATCTTTATAGCTTGATCCTGTCAAAGTAATCCTTGGCAGTATACTTAAATTTTTGTTGATGTATTTGTTGAGATCTGTACCCATAATAATTTTTTTACATTTCATTTATTTGTTGACTTATGTCAGCTAATTTATGAAGGCTTCGATTTATTTTATTTTATCCATGAATTTTATTTGTTCCTTAGATTTGAATTTATTAATCGAAAAGGAATACTAGATTAAAATATTGCAGCAGATAATGTATCTGTTGCCACAGATAACACATTTATTGGAAAAATCAAATAAATTTAGACATATGTTGCAACAGGTAGGTAATCTGTTAGAATTTATCAAACAGGCCTTTCCACTGTTGCAACAAATGGACTTAGATAGAAACATCGAGATAATGCAATAGATGACCAACCTATTGCAACAGATAAATTATATGTCAGAACAGATAGAATAACTGTTACAACGGATGGAGAATCTATTGTATTATAAAAATTCAACTTTCATTGGACACAAAAACTTACCACTACGTGTAAAAAGATTAAAGTGAATTGAATTGAAATAAAAAAGGCAGAACCCATCGACGGTGTTCAGTTCAAACACTTAAAATAAAATAGGCATCAAGTAGACAATGTTCATTTTAAACACGTAAAATAAAATAGGCATCAAATATGTCAGTCTGGCACATTTTGCTGACTTGCCGTCAATTGGACCCCAACAGTCATCCCCACCATTGAATTATATATTCATCTTTCTCCTAAAATTTAACCCTAAATTTTCAAATCTTCTTCTTCATCGTTATCTTCTTTTATCTATACAAATTCTTTAAATTATTTCTTTCATTTTTTCCAACTGAGCTTGACAATGTCGAGCACATCTTTCACTGGTTTTTGCGATAAAGATTTTTGATATTGTAAGTGCAGTAATGAAGCTCTGTTAAACAATTCTTGGACTCAACAAAATTCGGGTTGTAGGATTTTTACTTGTAAGATTTCAAAGGTAATATTTTTTTTATTTAAATAGTTGATTAATTATTGACTTGTAATTATTTTGTAATTGTGTTCTCTTTTTTATAGAAATTGGGTGGATACGATTACTTTGATTGGTATGAAGAACGACACTCTTCACAAGCAAATAGTGTAATCTGGGGTTTGTTGAAAAAAATTAAGGCTTCTGAAGAGAAACAAAATCGAGCAAGAAGATACTAAATTCTTGTTGTTATTGCTACTGGTTTAGTGCTGTTGGGAACATGGATATTCAAGCCTAGTTGCTGAAATTTTCATGGTGGTGTGTGTATTTTCTATTGATTTGGTGTTGTCGAGCACATGGATATTCAAGCGTAACTGTTGGAAAATATCAAAAAGATTTAGGCATATGTTGTAAAATTTAGGTCACCTATTGGAAACTATGAAACATGTCTTCCCACTATTGCAACAGATTAGACTTAGATTATTAGATATTCCTAGAAATAATCGGCGTAATGCAACAGATGACCAACTTATTGCAACAGATAAACTATCTGCTAGAACAAATTAAATATATTTTACAACAAATTGACAATCTATTGCATTATAAAAAAACTCAACTTTCATCAAAAAAAATTATTACCACTATATGTACATGTAATAAAGTGAAAGGTGACTTGAAATTAAAAATTATTATTTCATAGGCTCTTCTATATACACAGGCTTCAAGCGTCTAGTTAGTACCCCATAATCCCAAACCCCTTACAGGTTTGCCATAGCATTGTTGCATAGAAAAGTTGTTGGCTTGGAAATTTCTGTGTCGGTCAACACACATTTGATGTGTCCAAGAGCGTGCGAGCCACTAGCTCTAGCAGCAACATCTTTTGGAAGGATCATTCCCTTGTTTGAACCTTCAAAATCCCATGATTTCTTCATAAACACTTCCTTTGGCAAATGATTCATCAGTTTACTCTCCCTCTACAAGATGGGCAACAACACCATCAGTAGCTCCACAAGAGGAAAAAGATCGAAATCATCGACTAGAGGTATGCTAGAGTCATAAACATTAATATTTCCCTCCTCTAGTAGTATCTCAATAGCCCGATAATGCATTCCGTTCATGCTAATGACTGCAAGAATCTTTTTTGCCTCGGTCCAGCTCTTGCCGCATGGATTTGGCCTCTCCCCTCTAACATATTTTATCATTTCTTCTTCATCCAAGACCAATGTAGGAACTAGGAAATCAAGTCCCACGCCAAGGGCTAATGCCTCCCCATTAAGTTGATCGCACCTATCCTTGAGCTTCTTGCAGAAGTCAAGGTCCATTATCCTATTGGCAGCGTCACAAGCTTCCCGGTATGTTAATTACCTTTTCCTCATAAGGCAGAGAATTATGTCAACATGTTATGATATAAGAAGTCAATTTTTAAATAGTTTAGTAATTGTAAAGATGCAATGGATGGTTCATCTGTTGTATAGGGTTCTCTAAATCAATAATCCAACGCAACTTATGCAATAGATGGATAATAAGTTGTAATAGAACCACTATTAGTTACACCAGTATACCCAGCTATTACAACAGTTGTGAAATTTGTTGCGTAGCTTCTTATTCATGGGGTAGATTAGAAGGGCTAGGTTAGGAAAAGTAAACGTGTCTTGTCCTCGTACGGCATACGCATATCAGTCATAGTCTGGAAGTCTTAGGGGGGAAGGAAGGCTTGGGGTAATCTAGTGCGTTTGGCTTGGCATTCTTGGCCTATCGCATATCCCTCTTCTCTTCGGCACCAAGTTCCATATATATGTCCACCTCCTTGACTAGCCCCTGAACTTGAACAGCTTATGGAGAGGGAGGAATTGCAATTTCTTTTGATTTCCGACCGGAGAGTACCTCTCTAATTGCTCTTTTCTTTCTCCTAACCAACATTGTAGGAGTGTGTGGCTCCCTCACCTTCTTGGATGCTATGACACATATCTTGGATTTGAATTCCTCAATAACTTTATAGATAGCCTCTACTTTTTCAAAGAGTTTATCCTATCTGTCCTTGCATTCTTCGCATTCACAACAAGAACACGAGGGTGAAGAGGGGTGAGAGGGACCTGTGTAAGGGTAAAAATTGGTGTTTTAAAACATATTTATTATTTCTTGAGCATCAACATGCTCATCATCATGAATGGTAGAAGCATCATCATGCCTCCCCCCCAACAACAATAACTCCACCAGAAGAAGCACCCGGATCTGCCTTAGTAAAAGGTTGGTCATGAAGAGCCTCAACATTAGGCTAACTTTGCCTAACTGCTCTTCTTATGTCTATTTCTCCAGCCAATTCCTTCTTTATTAAATCCACCGTTGGGTCTACTATAGTATCAACATGACCTAGAGTAATATAAGAAGTCATCACAGACTCCTCCTCAGTAGGCACGATCCATGGATGCATAACCTATAAAAAAGAAAAAAAAGACAGATGCATTTAAATAATATAATATAATAATTTTCATAGTTGGGCTACATTTTAAAAAAAGACCCATTTGTTGCATAGTTTGCAGTATATAATTAAAATCTATTTGAGTCTAGTTCAGAGATATAAAGCAACATATGGATAATCTGATGTAAAATATCAATCATCTATTGCAATAGTTGAACAAGATGGGTAATCTGTTATGCAATAGATGATTTGTACATCACAACAGATGAACAATACGTTATCAGATTACATATTTGTTGCATAATTTGCTGTAGATGGTTAATTTGTTAGGAGTTGGGTTCAGTGAACCAAAGAAACAGATGGGTAATCTGATACAAGATATCAATCGTACCCTATCACAACAAATGTCCCATCTGGTGCATCAGATATAACATTTGGTGCACCAAATATAACATCTGTTCAATATCTTTCTTTGAGTAAAATTATTTTACTTGAAGAAAACGTACTGCATCATTCGGAGGGTTAAAAAGATCAGCCTCCTTAAAATTAGTGTTGCTCTTTGCAGCCAACCACCTAAACATCCTTGGATGAGAAACCTCATCTGGGTAATCCATTAACTACTTTCGGAGGGGAGGAATGGCTTCAAATGCCCAAGCCTAAAAAATATAAATAGAAAGCAAGCAAAAAAAGTCATAATAACTATATTTAATATAAATTAATGGATGAGTAAAATTAGTGATTAATTTTATCATGAAAGCCCAAGGAAAGCCGTATAATATGGTCATCCCTGAGGATAGCTTTGTCAGTAAATATTGGACAGTCAAGTAGAAGCTGTCATATCCCCAAGGATAATTGTTTAATTTATCAAAATCCTCAGCACGTGCAAACAAATCATCTTTTATTACCTTTTTGATGTCTCTTGCCAATATTACCAAATGGGAAAACCAAACTAAGCACAATTGCTCCCTGTACTGCTCTGGTATGGTTTTATCCTCGAGATCTGTCAACAAATCCGATGCTTTATAGCCACGTTGAGCAATGTCAAACAACCCATCTATTTTTTCCTTGCATTTTCTTGCCATGGACCTTTTGCAGGGTGGTGTCCTTCTAGATGATAGCATCTCAAGCCCGTCACTATGGAAAACTCTTGCAAGCCAAAACAAATAGGTATGCCACAGTAGTTGATCAAGATTTCATACATCTTCTTTTTAGGCCCCCCCCTCCTTAGGATCTTTATCACCCCCCACATACTTGATCCTGCACTTGAGAAGACCATATACCATCATCATAGGGAAACATACATGGGCAGAAGGGTCCTCAAGAAGCTCAAGAAAGTATCCAAAGCAGCTCTTCTTAAAAAGTCTGCCTATGTTTTCGTTCTTCATAATTTTCATAAAATGTTCAAAAAAATTCCCCATCTGACATTTAAGTACAATTTGACTAGTTAGTTATTTTGCTTCTGGGTCATTTATCAACATCGCAACTTGAAACTTGTCAATACTAAAAGTTTTGATAGGATCATGTTGGGATATCGATATTAATTCATGCCCCTTTGATGATCCATTATCATCATGTTGATGATCATCCTCTTTCTCTTTCTCACTCTCCAGTTCCTTCTCTTTCTCACTTTTATTTTCTTCATCACCATCTATAGACCCTTGTCCACCTTCATCAATAATATTTTCACATCTCTCCTCAGCTTTACTTTTCCCTTACTGAGATTGTTTAGGAAGCTCCTTTAAATCCCTCTGTACTGTACCTTTTCTTTTGGATTGTCAAACGTTGATCCACTTTCAGTTTCTTTTATTTTGGGAGACATGTTTTACCTACAAACAAAGAAAAACAAAAATTACATTACAATTTATGTATGCATAAATTTTAAAAAATACATTACAAACACCATGAATACCGACACACCAACAGCTACCACCATAAATACCACCAACCAATACCAACAAACAAACACTATGAACACCAACACCACCGACAGCCACAAACACCACCAACCAATGCCACCACCAGTGCCACCACGATGACCACAAACACCACCACCAACACCACAAACACCATCCAACAATACCATGATAGTAAATGAAATACTGCGATGGAAACTAGGGTTTCTCGAGTTCTTCCTATGATTTTACCATCAAAACTCAAAATTATAAACCCATTCTCGACGATGATACAACTAAAAGTTTTATTTTTCATCATTAACTTAAAATAAAATCCCTTATTTTTAGAAAAAAATAATAAATATAGATCTCTTCTCGAACTCTGTTGCCTACGAAGAAAAATAAAATGACTGATACAAGAAAGAATAAAGTCGAAAATAACACCTATGTGGTCTAAAATGAGAAGAAAAGTGATCTATTGTGGAGGGTTGAAAAAATTTGTTGAGTAGTTGTTGTCTGCACTGTATTATTAAGTGAGAATGAGAGAGAAAGAGCGAGGCCTCGAGTTTTGAAATGATGAAACATTTTGTATGGGTTGATTTGTATTTTTGAAACGAATGACAAGTTTTGAAAATGTTAATTTGTTCTAAATTGATCTTAATTATTTTTAAAATCATAAAATACATGCATAATGTTTAACCCTCTCATTATGCAATAGCCAAAAGGGTAATTCAATTGAAATTGTATAAAAACAATTAAAGTTGTAGTTGACCGAGTACTCTAGTTGACCCTATAAAAATTCACCCCTGGTCCTATATTAATCAATTTAGGTACTATTAGTCTAACATATGAACTCAATTGAAATTGTAAAAAATAAATGTTCAACATGTTGCATCAGATTTCTTATCTATTGTAAATTATCAATCAGATTAGGTAACAACAGATTATGAATCTATTGCAAATTATCAAATGGATTGTCATATATCGCAACAGATTGCCCATATATTATAAATTATCAAATAGGCATTGCCATCTGTTGTGGCTGACCTTATGAGAACTTACCCCTAGTCCTAGATTAATTGATAGTTGACCCTATAAGAACTCACCCCTAGTCCCAACACGCATTAGTACCCTGTCTTAGATTAATCAATTAAGGTATTAGTTAAACATATGAGGTAGTAAGAATTAGTTTGGCTCAGAGTTATCGATCGATGACTCTGGTCGGGAGGAACGCAGTACCGTCTCATCATGCAATTGCCAAAAGACTCAATTGAAGTTGTAGTTGACCCTCTAAGAACTAACCCCTAGTCCTAGATTATTCAAGTAAGGTATTAGTGCCCTTATCCCTAGATTAATCAATTAAGGTATTAGTCTAACATATGAGGTAGTAAGAGTCGGTTTGGCTCAAAGTGACCGATCGACGACTTTGGTCGGGAGGAATGCAATACCGTCTCATCATGCAGTTGCCAAAAGACTCAATTAAAGTTGTAGTTAACCCTATGAGAACTCACATTCAATTAAGGTATTAGTCTAACATATGAACTCAATTGAAATTATACATAAGCAAATGTTCAACCTATTGTAACAGATATCTTTTCTGTTGGATCAAATCAAAAAGATTAGATAATCTATTGCAACATATTACGCATCTATTGTAAACTATCAAATAGATTACGTCATTTGTTATGACAGATCACAAATCTATTGTAAACTATCAAACAAATTAAGTCATCTGTTGCGACAGATTGCCTATCTGTTGTAAATTATCAAATGGATTAAGTCATATATCGCAATAGGTTGCCCATCTATTGTAAATTATAAAATAGGCGTTGTCATCTATTATAGTTGACATTAAGAGAAATCACCCCTAGTCCTAGATTAATTAATTAAGGTATTAGTTGAACATATGAGGTAGTAAGAATCGTTTTGACTCAGAGTGATCGATCGATGACTCTGGTCAGGAGGAACGCAGTACCATCTCATCATGCAATTTTCAAAAGACTCAATTGAAGTTGTAGTTGACCCTATGAGAACTCACCCCTAGTCCCTGATTATTCAATTAAGGTATTAGTACCCTATCCTAAATTAATCAATTAAGGTATTAGTTGAACATATGAGGTAGTAAGAATCGGTTCGGCTCAGAGTTATCGACAATGACTGTGGTCGAGAGGAACGTAGTACCGTCTTATTATTCAATTGCTAAAAGACTCAATTTAAGTTATAGTTGACCCTATGATAACTCACTCCTAGTCCTAGATTATTCAATTAAGGTATTAGTACCCCTAGTCTTAGAATAATGAATTAAGGTGTTAGTCTAACATATGAGGTAGTAAGAATTGATTCAGCTCAGAGTGATCGATCGATGACTCTGGTCGGAAGAAAAGCAATACCGTCTCATCATGCAATTGCCAAAAGACTCAATTGAAGTTGTAGTTGAGCCTATGAGAACTCACATTCAATTAAGGTATTAGTCTAACATATGAACTCAATTGAAATTATATATAAATAAATGTTTAACCTGTTGTAATAGATGTCTTTTCTGTTGGATCAAATCAAACAAATTAGGTAATCTTTTGCAGTATATTACGCATCTGTTGTAAACTATTAAATAGACTACGTTATTTGTTACGATAGATCATGAATCTATTGTAAACTATCAAACAGATTAAGTCATTTGTTGTACTTAAATGTTTTAAGATCCTTTTTTTAAAGCAATTTAGGTATTTCCTTTCTGAGATAAAAAGTTAAAATACTAAGGTGGTAAAAAATATTACTCGGTACTACTTGAATAACTCAAAAATATCCTAAGTGAGTAGTCTTGTCTTGTCTTTTTAATGTCACCGTCTTCTCATGCCCCTCAAAAGTTATTAATGAATATTTAAAACCCCCCATATCTAGAACTCTCTCTCCTTCAACCATAAAGTAGTCTATACTTAACTCATCACTATTCTTTATTCACTATTCTCAATTATCTTTGTTTCCTTTTTTCCTCTCCTTTCTCTCTTCTTTCGAATGAGGATCCATTAGAATCTCAATCAATCAATATCTTTTCTCGACTAAACTGGATGTTCTGATCCATTTTCTTTTTTGATATTGTAGGTACGGTTCACTATTCCCCTTTTCATCTCGTCTTCTTCTTTGTATGTCATTTAAGTTAGATATTTAAATCTATTTCTATTAATGATTTACCCATTACCAGTGTCCTACTTATTGAAAAAAAAAAAGGTAACTTTTAAGTCTTGAATGAACAAACCGTTATTTTTATTAAAATATGCAAAAAAAGTCATCTATTGGGAGAACTTAAAAAGCCTTATTATTATTATAGTTTTTTTTATATCTTTTGTTTGGTACTTTGGTGATGTTGTTGTTGGGGGGTGGTTGTGTTGGAACATATGGTATTATTTCTTTATTGTTGATGTTGTTGGTGGTGGTGTTGCAACAGTTTCCTCAACTGTTACAACTGATGAATTAGTTGTTGGAATAGACGGAGCAACTGTTTGAAGAAATCAAACCAGTAGCAAGGCTGGTTTGATTTATTCCAATAGATGAACCATCTGTTGCAATATGTCATCCATCCTTTGCAATGATGCCTCATTGGTTGAACAGATGGGTAATTTGTTGCATCATATTGGTCATTTGTTTATTCACTCAATTTTGTGTTACCCTTTTGTAATGTTCATTTTGTTTTCTTTGTGTTAACCTTCTGTAGTGTTCTTTTTGTTTTCTTTTTGTTCTTTTCTTATTTGACAACAAATGTATTTCTCTTGTTTGCAGACAAAAGGAAGTGAAACTAGATCCAGTTTTTCCTGGCTAGCATTAAAGGCTAGAGTAAAGATGGATTCAGAGGAATAAGCTGCTTGCAGATGGAACCACATCATATGTGGGAGGTATGTATTACTGATTAACCTATCATGAAAACACACATCTAGTACAATTATTTTGTGAATGTTTGTTCTTTACCTATTAGGCATTAATCCTTCAAACAAGATATGGCATTTTACAGATAAGAATATTATGTTCGAACTGGTAAGGCTGAGGGACTAGGACGGTGGTGTCGATACCCCGTTACAATTTTATGACGATTTATGCTCATGTTTTTGTGTCAAGTTTGGGGAAGGGTTCAAGTTTTTTGTGGCAGTGTAAATATCCAATAGTGATTGGACCGTTTTTAATGGCACAATGGAATTGTTAAAAGGCCTCCGAAGTCTCACACTACAACAAACAACGATGGATCTAATAGAAATTTCCTTGGTCTAAATTTATATGGATGGGTTGTTGGAGGAGACTATTATACAACAGAAGATATTTGGGAGAAAACCTGTATGGGAAGAGAGAGGTTGAAAAGGCCATATATCATCTCAGTCCTTGTTTAAGAGAATACACAGTGTGGGAAGGAAAGTGTAGCAAAATTAGCTTATGAAATTGACATGAAAAATGAAAAAACTGGATGAGCTACAAACATGAAAGTGTATCCAAAAATGAAAATCCATCAGTCGTTGAAGAAAAAGAAGAATGGTCAAGAGGAATTGAGTTGGTCACTTTGCTAGAGACTGCAACTAGCGAGCACGGCCTCAACAAAGACCGACAAAATGCAGGACCAGAACTCTAAGAAAGCAGCTTTGCAAGCATGGAAGGTGGTAAGATCGTCGGTCTGTATTGACATGTAGGTTTCAATTTTGACCGACAATCTTACCACCTTTCGTGCTTGCAAAGCTTTTTCCTTAGAGTTCTGGTCCTGCACTTTGTCAAAGTCTTCAGTGAGGCCACGCTCGCTAGTTGCATTCTCGAGAAAAGTGCTCAGCTCCAGTTCTGTTGACCATTCTTTTTTTTCATCGACTGATGGATTTTTATATTTTGATACACTTCCACATTTGAAGCTCATCTAGTTTTTTTATTTCTCATGTCAATTTCATTGGCCAATTTCGCTAAACTTTCCTTCCTACCCTGTGTTTACTCTTAAACAAGGCCTGAGATGATATATGGCTTTCTCTACCTCCCCCTTCATGTACAAGTATTCTCACAAGCACCTTCTGCTGTAAAAAAGTCTCCTCCAGCAATCCATCCATATAAATTTGAAATAGAGGAATTTTTATTGGTTCTATCATTGTTTGCTATATTGCGAGGCTTCAGATGCCTTTTGAGAAGTCCATTGCACCATTAAAACCGGTCCAATCACTATTGGATATTTACACTTCCGCTAAAAACTTAAACCCTTCCCCAAACTTGACATAAAAACATGAGCATAAATCATCATTAAATTGTAACGGAGTATCGACACCACCTTATTAGAACCCTTTGGCCTTATCATTTTACACCTATCAAACTAAACTGTACAATGCAGGATCTTGTTTGAAGGATCAGCTTCTAATCGGTAAAACACTGCATTTACAAAATCATTGCACTTTATCTGTTTCTGTCACGGTAGCTTGATCAATAATATACATAACTCACACGCATGAAAATGGGATCCATTGTATGCACCTTATTTTTCCTACCCCATCAGGACATGTCAAACAGGGTTGTTTATTTATCTGTACGCATGTGATGACTATTAAAATAGAGGTGTGAAGAGTCATGACTTTTTATCTTAACACATTCAACACAGCTGATGAATCAAAATCTCCATCAGTTGTAACTGACGAATCAGCTATTGGAAGAAATCAAAATATCTCATCCAGTAGATGGTCCATCTGTCGCAACAGATAATCCATATGTTGCAACAAATGGTAAATCTATTGCGACAGACCAGACTTTTTTTTATTAATCTGTAGGCATGTGATTACTTCTTGCTAAAAATATTTGTTTCAATTTAGTTGTTCTATTTATAACATCAAAAGAATTTTATTATATTCTTCCAAGATTACCCCTATTATTAAATGACTACATAAAGTATATTATTCATATTTATACTTTCAAATCATAATTAATAAGGCCAATTTGGTAAAATAATTACCTAATTTATATTTTTATTAATTGGTGTGCCAAGCCCATAGGGCCCAACTAATACAAAATGGAGGAACTATTAAGAAGAGGTGATGAGTCGCGACTTTTTATCTAATACATTCAAAATAGCTAATGAACCGAATACTCCATCTGTTGAAACTAATGAATCAGCTTAGAAGATATCAAAACATCTCCTCCAACATACTATCCATCTGCCACAACAGATACTACATAAGTTGTATCAGATGTCTTGTCTGTTACATATACAAACCATCTATTGCAACAAATGGTAAATTTGTTTTGACAGACCATTTATTGCATATTCAATCCATCTATTGCAATAGATGCTAAATTTGTTGCGACAGATGGACGATCTCTTGCAACAACTCAATAATAACAACTTTTATCAAGTCTCAAACCGCTATGAAAAGGTGCGAAGTAAAAAATATAAAAGGAAAATTCGCAACTTTTCACAAAAAACAAAATACCACCAATTTAAATATAATTAATACAATGGAGTTGAACAGTCCTGCCTTTTGGCCTGACACGTCCAGATTCAATCCTCTATAAATAGGTCTCTCCTTAATCATTATTCAACTCTATTTATTTTTTGTATTTTTTTCTTTTCGTGTGACATCTTCAACCACTTCTCTTCAAAGAGCATATTCCTTTCTCGTTGAGGTAAGTTTTTTTTTGGTGTAAATTTACCAGTTGGTCGTATACGTTGTATTACATTTTGGACTTTTTTCTTTACAATTGTCAATTTATATGTGTTCTAGATATGCCTGATCCTTTTCCAGACATTGCTATTCTACGCAACACAGTGCGGCAACTTCAGAGGCAGGTTAATGACCTGCAGAGCGAGTTGGTCGTTGTGAGAGTGAGATGTTCAGAGAGATTCAGAGGCTGATGAGAGCCCTGCTGCTGCGAGTTGATTGGTCGACTGTCATTAATGATAATGGTGATGATAATAATAATAATTAGAATGTGTTTTTTCTTTTAGCGTATGTATTTTAATTTTTATATATCGTATCTATACCTAATGTATTTTATTTTTCGTTTAATGAAAATTTTACTTTTAGTCAGACTTTGGCATTTTAATTCTTATTCAATTTTCATTATGTCTATTTCTTCTAATCTAATACATGTTAACATGTTGATGGTTGGAGGCAATGTTAAATCCAGTAGCACTAGGAATTTTGGCTTTTGAGTTCTTTCAACAGATGGACCATGTGTTGGAACAGATTGGTCATCTATTTTCTATTTGTTGGGTTTCTATCAGCAGATTATCCATCTATTCGATAGATTTGTCATCTGTTGGAGAAAAATATTCCAGTTTTTTGTGCAACTGAATTGCGGTCTACTGTATTATTTAGTTCATGTTTTGCCTCTTTTTATTGATGCACAAGTTATTTTTTTTTTTTTAAATGTATTTTATATATAATAAATGATAACATTAGGTTAACAACAATGAGTTAAATATATAAAAGTCCACAAAAAACAAACAAACAAACAACAACACAAGTTTTTGCAATTACAACGATCATGGTGGATTACAATTCGGGCATGTAGTTCTTTTGTGGCCAAAGCACTTACATATGGAGCACTTGTTTCTTCTTGATGAAAATGATTCTCCAACTCCATGCCTCCTCGTATATGGATTTCTTCCTAGTTTGATAGTGCTCGGGTTAATATATGGGGAGGTATTAATCTCCCCATAAGCTCTGCTAGAACAACCCAAGATTCTTCGGGAGGCACAGGAGTAATATGCCCACTATATGCCATTTCATATTTTTCCACCGAATAGTATTGAGAGGAGTGCTCATAAACTTCAGGTCCATATTTATGACCGTATTGAGGTCGAAGTGCTGTCATAGCATGTGGACAAGGTATTTTGTCCAAGTCAAAAACTCTACATATACAAGATCTTGTTTGAAGATTGGCCGTGGTAGCATCACCATGACTGGTGATACAGAATTTGTAATCTGCTATTTTATGAGAGAATAACCTATTCCCCAAACTGATGTTCATTGATATTTTCTTTTTGATTTCGCTAATAAATCGGGTTCTTTTTTCTAGGTACTTGAACTGCACATGCCTTTTGTTAAAAAAATTGCTATACTTCTCGCTTATTTTTTCAAACATAGCCTTGATGTACAATTTTCTCTCATCGCCAAATAACGACTTTACCAATTTAGTTATGATTGATGTCATAATATTGTACCTATAGAAATGAATCACTTAGTACGACATCATACTAAACTTGTAAATCAAATAAGACATTAAATTCATAAGAATGTACCTATTTGCTAGACAGAATGCCCGGCTCCATCTCTCGAAACCGATACGTGTGAGAAATTCTACTACCTTGGGATTCGCATTCTCTATTTGATTGAAATGATCTAAAAACTCCTCTCTACTATATGCTTTAGCTGCTCTATAAAAAAGGGTGATGACCCTTTCATTGTGATAGTTGTTTCAAATGTTCTCTCCAAGATGCCTGATGCAACAACCAAAGTAAGCTAAAGTGAAAAAAATTGAACCCATCTTTGGAATACTTGGATGCCTATCCGATATAAAACACAACTCTTCTGTATATTCGACGCAGCATCGCAGTTGTTCAAAAACAATCCATAAGAGTCATCACATTCCTTGTCCGCTACACAAAAACAATAGGAAAGATATGATTCTCCGCATCCTGCACCACCGCCGCTAGCGGAACTCCATTATACCTGCTCCTTAAGAAGGTACCGTCGAGGGCTATGCCTTTTCTCAAATTTCAAAAAACTTTAATCCAAGCACCATAAGATACAAAAAAGTATTTGAACCTTCCGTTTTCATCCAGATGCAATGTTGTCTTACTTCTGGGATTTGTGGATCAATCATGTAACGGTAAGAATCCAGGACTTCATACCAGTTGCTCGAGTGTACCCCTAACCAGGTCCTTATCAATCCCTATGGCCGTATATATCTTTTAATAACTAACCAGGACACCTAAATCTATAAGGATTTGATTGGTCATAAACCTTGTTGAAGGGCCTTTGCCATCGGGGAAATTACTCCTGAAATATTCACCGAGGACTTTTGCCATGGCTTGAGGATTTTGGCCCAAGATGTGCACCGAACCACATGTGTGATGCTTTTCATGTTTATGAATGATGAATCTATCAGAAGTTGCGTACTTCACCGCTCTCAACCACTACTTGCAGTTTGAATCAACACATTTGAAACAAAAGACACTGCTCGAATTAATCACCTTCTTTATTCTGAAATCTTTTTTCAAGAAAGAAATAAACAAAGTGTTAGATAGTTCATTCTTGTCCTTGAATGACATTCCAATAAAAAAGTCATTCCCATCGTCTTGAAGATTTCCAGACTGTGTCAATTGAGAAGAAATGCACATCGTATTGGTCGCATCATTGGGCATAGGTTTTTGATCATCATCTGGAATATTTATGTCAAGATCATCCAACCTATCATCAAAGAAGTTTTTTTCTTCTTCTTCTTCTTCTTCTTCTTCTTCTTCTTCTTCTTCTACATTCTAGTTCTTATTCTCTCTCATCTTTTCAACCATTCACACCCTTAACACCAGCTTGGTTGAATCACTTAGATAAGTACGCAACCGAACCTAATCGATTATCTTGAAAGGCAGTACCCTCTAATTTTTAAAGGAGCTGTGCATGTAGTTGATGGCAAGTTCTTCCGGTTGATAATTTAATCGACAATAGTTGATGGTTAAGTTCACAAAATCATCATACGAAACTTTACTTTGGACTGTCATAGCTATATTCTCTAGCATTTCACCCTCCTTCCAACACCATACATATTGATTGCTCTTCTCGACCCATTGACCATGATAATCCACCCCTACTGTTATTGATCCCTCTATTAGTGGTACCTAAATAAAGTCATTTGTTAGAAAAATTTGTTAGTGATTTCACAGTGTCGTGAATGAATCCCAATAGATGTGTTATCTATTGCAACAGGTAAGTAATCTGTCGCAACAGATTCTTACCTGTTGGGATTCATGTTATGCTCCTGAATATCTGTCGCAACAGATGAAGCGCCTATTGGGATTGATGTTATAGTACTAAATAACCTTTGAAGCTTATTTCAACAAATGAGTGACCTGTTACAACAGATAATTAACCTGTTGCGACAGATGACTTACCAGTTGCAACAGGTTAGTAATCTATTGTAATAGATATTTACAACACTACTGTTGGAATCGTATTTAGGTTCTGTTACAATAGGTAACTAATCTGTTGCAATAGATGTGTCAAATATTGCAACAGATGACCCATCTATTTAAACATAAATCCAACATATCAGTCTTTCGTTGAAAGAGATGTCTCATCTGTCACAACAGATGATTTATCTATTTAAACAGATGGATCTTATGTTAGATTCATGATTGGGTTCTATCCATTGTTGGAAAACAACAACACAATAGTAGTTACCTAGATGACAAATTCAACTAAAAATCATAATTTGACTTACCAACGTCTCTTATGAAGTAATACCAAAGTGGAAAGTGATGTTCGAAACAAAATTTGACCTAAGAAATTGGTCTAATAGCAATAGTAACGGTAATAACAACAACAACAACAAATGGTAAACAAGAAGAAGATAAAGATGATAATGAAGTAGAAAATGATGATAATGAAGAAGGAGATGATGAATGAAGCAACAGCAGCAATGAAAAATAAAAATCGGTAAGAGAGAGAAAACAACAATGGGTGAAAAGAGACAGAAAGGCACCTTTTTCCCTTTGTTTTCCGTTATATAGGCTAACACTTAGATCAAAGTGTAAATTTAAAAACTTGAGAGTTATTTTCAAACTTCCCTAACTTTCTTAATCCATAATAAAGTAATTGTCACCTCCACCTAATAATTAAGACTAGTGTCACCTACACCTCATTTTAAAACTCTTTTGTCACCTACAACCCAAACTTCCGACTGACTTGGCATTTATGATCATTTTAAATAGCCTTCAAGTAATTTAACCAAACTCCTCATGCTAAATCTGAAGTTATGGATAGAGAGAAACAATTTGGTAGCTCCTTGGATGAGGGAGCTTCTTCAAGTGTAGATTAAAGCCTCAATCCAGATTGATATAAAGTAGATGAAGAAGCTTAGGACCTTTCCTCTTTCCCCTTTTCATTTTATTTTATTTTTAAATTATGTTTGCTTTCCTTTTTTTCTTTGTGTTAATCAGACCATCTCTTTTGGATTGGTTATTGTTTTGGTGTTTTGGGCTTTTCTTGTGTACAGATTTTATTTAGCAATAAATGGGCCCATGACCCATCCTCTTTGATTAAAAAACAAATATAAAACTTCTTGTGGCTAAATAATTTTAAATGTTATACCTCCAAAACAAAAAGGGGTAAAATCTTTCATTTTAATAACATAAGTCAGTCTTGTACCTATTACTTGGAATTTCATGTCTTGAAAATTCTAATTTTTGTAAAAGTCTAAATTAGACAATCAACCTATACTACTTGGAAAGTAAGAAAGTTATTCAAGTTATTTAACAAGGGTTTGTGAGAGAAAATTATTTAAAATCTTCTTGAATTCTTTTAAAACTATTTGTTAAACCAAATTATTACTCAGGGAAATAAATGAGTTGGATTAATTGAGCCAATACTTCTTCATAAATTGATAAGAGGAAAGGTGAAATAATTAAGGGAGGTTGCTAAAATGAATAACCTTGTTAGAGATTCATCTAGATTAGGTAAAAATCACCCAAATAAAACTGTTAATGTTACAAAAGTATGTATATAAAACAATGTTGAGATAAGAAATTGACTTTAGGCTTTTTTAGTTCAAAATCTAATACTTGAATTTTTCCACCTTCTTTTCTAACCGCGTGACGAGAAGTGGGTCTTTGAAGTACTATAGAATATATTTTGAACTCATCACTCTTTCTTTTCGGTTGATCGATGAGAAATGGACAGCTGACCTGATGATTATTGTTCAAACTCAATATATGTTGGATTTCAGCAAAGCAACTAATATATGTATAGGAGAATCACATAAATATACTACATAAGATTTAGTATAACAAAACATAACATGAATTTTTTTCTTTTCAAAGCACAATAGTATATTTTGTAGGGCAAAGTACAAAAATAACACTTCAAATCAAACAAATTTCAAGAAAATGATCATGAAATATTAATTTTATTTTCTATCCATTTCAATTTGCTGGCTTGTTCTATGCAATTTGTACACACCTTCTATACAGGTTCTATACATTATCATATACATATACATATTTTATACAAAACTTATACAGTTTTAATACATAATTTATACAATAATTATACATCTTTTTTACGCATTTTATGCAACTATTATATAATTTTTTTATATATTTTATACATATACATATTTGATATAACTATACAATTTCTATATATATATTTTATATAGATACATATTCTATATAATAATTAAACTATTTTTAATAGAATAATATTAAATTATTATTTTTAAACAACAAAAAAAGCAGAATATTTTTCAATTAAAAAATTTATAGTAAAAAAAATAAAAATATTTTTAGTAAAGAGACAAATGGCACAAGTTGGAAAGGCTGAAAATGGCCCAATAGCCATAAAGTGGCAATTGTATTACCGACAGGACACATAATTTCTATATGCCTAAACTTAGGTTATTTTTTGTATAAACCACACAAATTCCGTGTCTATTGAGAGTATTTACATATAATCCCTTTAGGTTTTCTTTCTCCCTATTTTACAAAATATACTTATACATTCGGGTGTTTGTTATACATTGTTGGGATGTATGATCAAACTGTTTTATCTATATTTATGGAAAGAGTAATCAGAAAATATCTTTCATTTCCTTAAATAACGCTATTAATTACCTATAATTATGTAGTGTATGATTAAATATAGTAACCGAAACTTAAATTCAAAATTTTTTTTAAACATCACTGTTAATTGTCTTCATTGTTGAAATACATTCTTGAAAAAAAAAAGTTGTCGTCTTCTTTCTTCAAATTTAGGAAAAAATATAAACATCCCCATATTATTGAAACCTTACCCCTTTTTCAATGAGTTAATCACCAAAAAGACACAAAACGGAGTGATTTTGGGGCTTGTAGTGGATTTTCAGATGGTTTTTGGGTGTTAGTTGCTGGATTTGATTGGATTTTGGGAGGAAATGGTCGGATTACATGATGTGGAGGCAATTTCAGTTAAAATTTCACCGAAAAAACTCAACTGGAGTCGAGTTTGCCTTTTTCGTTCACTATCTGTTTCCTTCAATGTTTTTCACTCACTTTTCCACTATTTCCTCTCGCATTTTCTTTGTTTCTCTCTATTTTCCTCTATCTTTGTGAGTGTGTATATAATTGTGTGTATATCTCTATGTGTGAGTGTTGTGTATCATTGAGAGTTTGTGTGTGTTTATTTCTATGGAGAAAAAAGGAAAAATTTTGAAGGGTACGGAGAGGGGCGCATGGGAAAGGGCTGGGGTAAATTTTTCAATATTTATTCAGTAATATCAAAATATGTGATATCAAATTGCTTCAACACCTTTGCTAAATGATCTGACAAATAAAGGTATGAACCAAAATATTATCTTAATTTGTTGAAGGTTCAATGTATGTATTTTTTTTGTAATAGGTATTTTGAAGAAATTGTTGTTTGAAAGTTGTTATCTATTTGTTGAAAGATGTATAAATAATGTATAATATGTACTTATACATTAGAACGAATGTATAATGAAGCCTTAACAGAGGCAATTTCAGCATTTTAATTAAAATCATGAGTTTTATATCTATATTAATACATTGACTACCTGTTTATATTTGATGCATCTATGTACTATACTTTCGTAACAAAGACTGCAAATAGGTCCTCAAGGCATCTTGTATGAATCATTCGGAACATCTCTATTAAATAATTCATTTCAAATTAGGCGGTTGTTGAAACGTAGAATCAGTATTCATTATACGTTCCAGAATTTGAAATAAAAAACTGCATTATTAATTGCAAGAACACTAAAATAAAGGTTAACCAGCTTGAAATAAATATGTCTAGATCCCAATTGAAGTCAGACTGCAATTCACAATTTAAGACCGGAAATATTTTTTTGGGGGGATATTTTTCTAATTATATCCAAAAATAGGAGAAATTGATATTTGAATATATATTTATATTCACGGCTTCAATAGTCTATAGCTCTTTATTTGTTAACTACTACTCGACTCAAAATAACTTACCCTTCAAGGTTATGGCAAAATATGTAATGCCTCTTTGGATCTATCAATCATGCACTAACAATATTAAACAATAATACGATACAAAAATCAGAACCAACAGTTAATGTGTGACCTCTGCAACAAGGAAAGGATAAGAGAAGATTACAATTCATCTAGTCAAAAATATATAATCATATTTCATGGTTGATATAGTGAATTACCCAACAAAATCAATAAGATATTCATTTGTTTTTTCGCTCAATAGGTAATTATATAGTATAATGATTAAAAGTTAGAAGACATACTAATACACTTATGGTGCTTAGCGCCTATAAAATCCTTCATACACAGTTGAAATGAAGTTGAGAAATACTATAGTTTCTTGACATTTGTTTTTCTTTTATACTACTACTTGTCTGCTATAGAAAGAAAATTGTAAGAGACAACATAATTTTAATATCAGTTGAAGCAATTTTTAAATGTCAAATCCTCTGAACATGATACATGTATAGAAATGTCAGAATCATTGAAGTTCCATTTACTATTTAACAATACATTGGTTTGAATTTTCATTAAACATTCCTCACTTTAACCCTGACTTCAGTAAGTGGTTAAACAATTATTTTAGGGATTATAGGAACCACTCTCTTTGGGCTTGAAGGAACAACTATCCTCGGGCCTGAAGGAACACTACTACTGAATTTACAAACCAAGATTGTAAAACATGGCAACAACAATACATAAACCCCTTCCAGGATGAATGACAGTTATTTGATGACATCTGCAAAAATAGCATGGAGTTGCTTTGACTCAGAGGTAGAGAATTACCTACAGAGTGAAACATAGCAGATCTTATGTAGGTTATTATGGGAAACGAGGCTCTTCAAATTTCAGGACACCTCCAAGCTACCTATTACGATTTTTTTTATGGGGGTGTTCAAGTTGTCTTTTAGAAGTAGCAACACGCCAACCCAACAACTGAAAAATAGTTCAATATTGAATATCAGCAGAAGAATAAATAATGTTTCCTTTCCTCTTGCTTAATAAAAAAAATACGAGAAAAATATGAAGCAATAGATGGGAAGCAGGCAACATGATCAAAATTGTACAACACAGAACTAGTTTAAAACCCCAAAAATTGTATTTCCAAATGTTCGCAAAATCTACTTTTTCCAATTGCACTGAGGCATGTTGATAAATAACTCCAAAATTATATTTTTAAATGCCCCCAAAACATCTTCTCCAAAATACTCCTTTATATCTTCGCCAAAAGCACGATTACAATAGTTTCTCATATGCAGTGGATGAACAGAGACTTTGTCAATACGAAATTTAATTCCCTGAAAAAATAAAATCAAACTCTAAATAAGATTTAAAAAGATAGCAGCAAACAGATACATTATTAAAGATTACATTATACACAAGTTGCATATATATGTGGATATATTATACATTTACGAAAATATCTGCAATAATGTATAATGTCATTAAGATTTTCAAAATGTAGAATATCAAATAATACATGAAATGCCTCTTCTATATGATAAGAACATCTTAATGTATAACATAATGATATTTATAGCAGAAGTTTTATATTGTTATTAAGTCCTCCAAAATAAGTAATGTAAAATGACTGATATATTTTAACTTATACATTAAAATGTAATTTTTCATAATGTATAATATCACACTATTAAGTGCAAAACTTTGGCCAAAGTAAGAATGCGTAAAGACACCTTATATAATATTAAAAAGTGCAAAACTTTGGCCAAAGTAAAAATGCATAATGTCACCTTATACAATATTCAAACATTCACAAAGTATAATTCCACTTATTACAATAGTTGTCTCTTTTATGTACATCTTCTTATCGTATAATATAATGGAATATAAAGTAGAAGACTAATATTATACATTGGTCTGATAAATAAAGTAATGTATAATCAAATAATATAAAAATCTATACCTTTAGAATATGTGGTCGTCCAGAATCATCAACCTTCTTCTTACTTGTCGATTTAGGAGCTGACTTTTTCAAACTAGAACTAGCCACTTCTTTCAATTTCATCATGGTTATTGGTTCATTTCGGTGCTCGAAACGGTTCTCTGCAAAATTGGGTTCTTCATAATCAAATATGCCAGGAATAAAACCAATGAGAATATTTTGTTCTTGAGCATCTAACTAACTAAGTCCTAAACTAAAGCTAGAACGAGAATTCATTACCAAATTTATACTATATTGATTAAGCAATCACAACTGTAAATAAGAAATTCAAAGATCTGACTTGTATTATATGAAAAAAAAAAACAAAAAAAATCAACTATCAAACTAGAATGGGATTGCAAAATAAGGTAATTTCATAAAAACCAACATGCAACCAAACAACAATCCAAAAGAATTGTGATTTGGTAAAGTTGAAAAAAGAAATTAATGAAGAAAATCGTAAACTTCAATAAACGATTGAAAACTTACAAATCGGAAACTTGTAGGTACACGAAGCTTGATTTAGGGGGTGAAATAAGGATTTCAAAAATTGAGATAAAACCGAATTTGTAATGGGAGAGAGATACGGGGGAGGAAAATATGGGAGAAGCGTATGCATACCGTTCATATCAAGATATTATGATATTGTTTATTTTGAAATTATGATAGACACTAGTTGTGTTCATATCAAAGATACACTACTTTTTATATAATTTAGATATCATAAAATTGAACATAATAATTGACAACAAGATTTTTAAAAGTGTATATGATACATCAGTTTTTAATTTTTATGCCGTTCAGAAATCATAAAACTGAACACAATTAGTGACAACAAGATTTTTGAAAAAAATTATATGATACACTAGTTCCTATACTACTCAAACATCATAAAATTATTGATACACTTTAGATACCATAAAATTATTGATACACCAATTTTCATATAGTTCAGATATTATAAAATTGTTGATACACCAATTTTTATACAGTTTAGACATCATAAAACTATTGATATATCAATTTTTATAAATTTCAAATATCATAAAATTGTTAATACATTAATTTCTAAACACACCATAAAATTATTGATACACTAATTTCTAAACAGTTTAAACACCATAACAAAAATTACAATTGTAGTTAGATATATCTGTATATCTCTACATATACTTGATAAATAAAAACTTGTTTATAACTTGGTGTTGCAAACACATTAATGAACCATTTTCATATCCATTGTGTAAAGAAAGAAAAGGGCAGATGGTTGAAGAGAGAGATTTGAATTTAGTATTATTAGTTACATTTTATAAAGAAAAAAACTACTGCAAAAGATTAGGAAATTAGTGAAAATTTTCATACAAAATCAAGAGTCATTAATTGCTTTCTATTACTAAGTTTTGTAAACTAAAACTATGTTTTGTAAATAAAAAAAAATATTTATGTATTGTAGTTTAAGGTCTTATATAAAATACGGAGAAGGTTCAAAAATACCTTGTACTATGATAAATGCTTTAAATATATCATTCCTTATACTTTGAATGCAAATATACCCCTTTTGTTATACTTTGGGTTCAAATATGCTCATACCTTTATATTTTTGTACAAGTTTACCCTTAATTGTAATAGAGGGACATATGTCAAGATCAGATGCAATGATCCATCTTCAACTTTAATATATCTAATTTTCTGACAAATTCATTCATTTAATCCGATTCGGGTCATTTTTTTTTTTTTTTCAAATTGTTCTTCTTTTCAATGCGTAAATCTTATTTTTGATTATTTCACGAGAAAAGTAGGAGTTAGCCAGAATCTTCCCACCATTTCACAAACATTAGATTTGGGTGAAGAAGTTCCTTTTCTATTTTTGTATAATATGATTTCTATTATACATTCTTTACAGAACATCCTCTTTTCTATTCTTGAACTACTTTTACTCCAAGTTGATACTTATATTTATAAAATTCACATTATGTTTTTTTTTTTCTTTATTTATGCTAAGATCGTACTTCCAGTTATTTAACTTTGTTTCTTCTTAATCAGTACCTTTATTGTATTAATTTCATACCTTTCCTTCTTATTTTTTTATGAATATTTGTCACGATCCGAATCAGGGTCTTGTTGTGACGGACATCCCAAACCAACCAAGACCTGAGCTGACCCTTACCTCAAGAGCATAATAGTAATGATAAACAGGGGAAGGCAACCAGGATAGTAGTAGAAATATGAAAATCTACAAAAAGCTTGAAAGTCAAAATTAAAATCCATAATAATATCCCAACACTACCCAAAAAAGCCTCTAATCCACAGATTACCAATCAAGTCGAGACATAACCTCTGCTATACCCAAAGAAATTCGAAAGTACTGGAATATAAGCGAAAACTAAGAGAAACCAGGCCTTTCAAAGGATAGAGGACTCACCACTTCAACAACTGGTCAACCAAAATATCGAACCACCTAACGCTGCACAAGATCACAAGAAAGCCGTCGGGACCTACATCATGAAATGATGTAGCATCTGGGTACGGTCAGTACGGTGAGTACTAGCATACAACTCAAGAAAAGGGATAAAATATATGCATTTACCAAAAAAAACACTAATAAACCACATGCACAACAATTATACATATATATAGGATGCTGGGATAGGGGCAAGGGGCATGAAATATGACTATTTTAAAACTTAATCCAGAACTTTATAGCTCGTACCGACCTAAAGGCACCCACGGGCTCCATGGGTTCGGCTTCCCCTGTTGAAAGGGACCTAATTCATGTTAGCCTCATGTACTGTGGAGTTAGACTAAATCCATCAATAGTCAATTAGCCTCTCAAAAATATATTGTGTAAAGCAGACACAGTAGTTATAGCCCCCGAACGTCGGCAAACGTGATTTTCAGTGTTGGTCCAACCGGGACTAGACCTTCTCAGTGAGCTACACAATTCTCTTTAAGCCTAAATTAAAACATTTTGCACATAACATCAACAATGAGTCTTTTATTGAGGCATTTCTAAATTGGTATCGTCATACCAATAGACTTGCAAGCTATTTCAATTATGTCAAACCATAAATATTTAATCAATTAGACTCCAAATTTTGATTTAAAATTCAAAATCATAGCCCCCAAGGGAGTTTCAAAACCTTTTTACTTTTTACCATTTTACTGCCATGCAATATTTCAAAAGATGAGTTAAACTCTATAGAATCCTTGTTCAAAATCAAATCACATTATGGGTTGAGGTTCATGTCATTAACATCATACAAAATTCTTAAAGAATGTGAAAAATCATTTTATAAATTACACGATTACCATGAGACACAAATTCAATTTGTAAACCATCATTTAAATTATGAATAAACCATTTAAAATAATGGAAAACAATGCAAGTGTTTAACAACAAAAAATCCTCAATCTTAGTTTAATGAATCATTCAAAATACATAATTATCAAGCAATGTGATACAATAATATAATAAATAAAATAGGGAGTGTCCAACATGCCTAAATGACGGAAGAATTTGGAAAGAAATTGGAGTTCAGAGCCCGAATAATGGAATCTTTGAGAAACCCTTGGTTTGTTTCTCTTGAAAGTTGAAAAGGGGGAAAATAGTGATAAAAACTAATAATTGATTGCCTAATAGGGGTTGGGAAGTGTTTCAGGTTGTTTAAGGGGGTTAAGGAACAAAAATCCCTCACCCAACTTAAAAAAATAAAATGGGTGATTTCCCCCAAGGGCGCGCCACGACCTTATCATGGAGCGTAGGCAGAGCAACACGCCTCTATCGTTGAAAGCTCCTGGCGTTCCATGTCCTTATCGTGGATCTTCACTAGTTCGAGGTCCCAATGACTTCGAACGTTTTTCAAAAATTTCAAAAGTCTTCCCAAACACCTCTTTAACATCTCTTATAATGATTCAAGTAAAAAATTATCATTGAACACGTGGGAGGGTCTAAAATAAATAGTCAAAATTTATGAGGGCTTACATTATCCCCCCTTAGGATCATTCATCCTCACATGAGAAGTTAGGATACCCTTAGCACGATAATAGGAAGAATATAATGGAATTCAAGAACAAATTCAAAATGCAATAGGAGAAAAGTAAGATTTGTACCTTAAGTACTTTCATCCTCCATTGGAAACAACAATGGGTACGTAACTCTCATATCCTCTTCTGATTCCCATTTAGCCTCTTCTACCTTTTTATTTCTCCAAAGAACCTTTACCGAAGCTATTTCCATAGTCATCAACTTTCAAACTTGCCTATCCAAAATCTCAATTAGGATTTCCTCGTAGGACAAAGAATTCTTAACACCATTATCCTCAATGGACATTACTAAGGAAGGATCACCTACACACTTTTTGAGCATTCATATATGAAATATGAGGTGAACCGAGGCCAAGCTCGCTGGTAAGTCCAATTCGTAGGCAACATTCCTATTCTTCTTGTAATCTGATACAGTCCCAAGTAACAGGGACTGAGTTTCCCCTTTTACCCAAATCTTATGACTCCTTTCATAGGAGAAACCTTTAAGAATACTCAATTGTCAACTTTAAACTCCAACTCCCTCTGCTTCATATCCGCATAAGAATTTTGGCAACTTTTGGTAGTCTTAAGTCTTTCTCAAATTTCCTTCACCTTCTTCATCACTTGGTGAACCAATTCAAGGTCAAACAACCCAGTATCACCTACCTAAAACCTTTCAATCGAAGACCTAAAACTCCTACTTTAAAGTACCTCAAAAGGATCCATTTGGATGCTGGAATGATAAGTATTATTATAAGAGAACTCAATAAGCGACAAATAATCAACCTAGCTACCTTTAAAGTCAATCACACTGGCCCTTATCATATCTTCCAGATCCTAAATAGTACATTCCACTTGTTCATCTATTTGAGGGTATAAAGCAGTGCTAAGGTTCACCTAAGTACCCAACCATTTCTGAAAGAACGCCAAAAATATGAAAAGAATTGCATAACTCGGTAAAAAATAGTAGATATTGGGGATCCATTTAGCTTATCTATCTCCTGAATGAATAGCTTGAAATAATCCTCTTCTAAGTAGTTAGTCCTCACAAGAAAGAAGTGAGAAGACTTGGTCATCCTATCCACAATGACCTAAATAAAATCGTACTAGTTTTGAGACTGCGGAAGACCCATACCAAAGCCATATTAATCATCTCCCATTTTCACATGGGTAAATTGATCACCTGAGAAGTTCCGCTCGGCGTCAAATATTCTAACTTAACTTGCAAACAAACCATGAACTTGGCAACAAAATTTGCCACATCTCTCTTCATATTATTCTACCAATAAATTTCCATCAAGTCATTATACATCTTTGTTGAATCCGAATGAACCGCATATTTGGACACATGAGCTTCAATCAAAATCCTTTCTCGTAGCCTATACACATCAGGAACACAAAACCTCTCTTGGTACCTTAGAATTCCATCTCCCCCAATCTCCAAAGCTATCACCTTTTACTGATCCACATCCTCTTTAATTTGCATAAGTATGGGATCAAGAACCTATTTCTCCTTGACCTCAGCACCAAGAGATGATTTGACCACTTCCTGAATAATAACCCCTCTATCCTCGTAGTCTAAGAGGCGAACTCCTAGAATGGATAACCAGTGAATATCCTTAACTAATACTCTTTTATCATTCTCAACATGAGATAAAATCACTATGGATAACCTGTTAAGAGCATCAGCAACAATATTAGGTTTGCTTGGGTGGTAGTGTAGACTCATGTCATAATATTTAAACAATTCAAACCACTGCCTATGTCTAAGATTCAAATCTTTCTAAGTGAACATATATTGCAAGCTCTTATGATCTTAAAAGATATCCACGTGCATCCCATACAAATGGTGATGCCAAATTTTCAAAGAAAAAACCACAGCTGCCAATTCTAGATCCTGAATTGGGTAATTTCTCTCATGAACCTTAAGTTGCCAAGATTCATAGGCCACAACCTTACTATGCTATATCAAGACACAACCCAGACCCATAGGGGATGCATTTTAATACACAACAAACCCCTCAGTTCCCCCGGGTAAGGTCAAACAAGAGCAGAAGTGAGCATATCCTTTAATTTCTCAAAACTTCCCTACAAGCATCGGACCATAAAAATATTACCTTTTTTTGAGTCAACCTCATAAGCAGAGTAGCGATAATGAGAAACTCTTCATAAATCTCCTGTAGTAACTTACAAAGCCTAAGGAGCTCCTAATGTTAGTTGGAGTCATGGGTCTAGACCTCTTCTTAACCACCTCAATCTTTTTAGGATTCACTTTAGTTCCCTCACTGGATACAACATACCCAAGAAAAGTCACAACACTTAGAAAATTTGGCATACAACTCCTGGTCCTTAAGGTTCTGCAACACAATTCGGAGGTGATTAGCATGATCCTCCTCACTTTTGGAGTACACCAAGTTATCATCAATGAAGATTATAACAAATAAATCCAAAAACTATCTAAACACCTGGCTCATAAGGTCAATAAAATCATTCGGAGCATTAGTAAACCTGAATGACATAACCAAGAACTCATAATGGACAAACCGGATTTGAAAAGCAGTCTTAAGAATATCAGCTTCGCTAATATTCAACTGATAATAGCTCGGAGACCGATTTTAGAGAAACACTTAGCACCCAGAAGCTGATAAAAGAGGTCATCAATCCTAGGAAGAAGGTGCTTGTTTTTTACTATGACCTTATTTAACTGACAATAGTCTATACACATCTGAAGAGGCCCATCTTTCTTTCACACAAAGGAGCACCCCAAGGAGAAATACTAGGATGGATGAAACCTTTGTCAAGGAGATCCTTTAATTCTTTTAATTCTGTCGAAGCCATCCTATAGGGAGGAATGAAAATGGGATAAGTATATGGTAGAAGATTAATCCTAAAGTCTATTTTCCTATCCGGAGGAATCCTAGTAAGATCAATGGGAAAAACTTAGAGAAATTCATTAACCACAGGGACAGATTGTAAGGAGAAACTTTTAGAGTTAGAATCCTTGACTCAAACTACATGATACAAACACTCTTTGGATATTAATTATTGAGCCCTAAGATAAGAAATAAACTTCCCTTTTGACACTAGGGAACTCCCTTTCCATTCTAACACTGCTTTATTTGGAAATTGAAAAGTAACTTTTTGGATTCTACAATCTAAAGAGGCATAACATGAATGATTTCCGATCCATCCCTAAGATTATATCAAAATCCATCATATCAAGATCTATAAAATAATCTACCAATATCTCCTTAAGAAAGAAGGACACCACACAACCCCTATAGACTTTTCTAGTAACAATAGACTCATCCACTAGGGTAGAAACTAAAAAGGGGTTAAAAATGCTTTCGAGACCAAAACCAAAGTACACATCCATATAAGGGGTCACATATGATAGGGTGGAACCAGGGTCAAACAACCAATAAACATCATGGGAGAAAATTTGTAACATACCAGAGACAAAATCTAGGGAAGCCTCAGATTCCTAGCAAGTAAAAAGTGCATAAAGATGATTCTGACTAGTCCCCACCCCTGTAGTAGCAACTTTTACTGCAGAAGCTGCATAAGTGGCGACCCAGACCTTATTATCTCTGGTGGCAACCCTAGCTAAAGGATAATCTTGTTGTGTATGACCACGTTTCCCATAATTAAAGTGTTGATTTCTCTCCTCCTCGCAATAACCACGATAATGTGGATAGGGTGGGACCGACTGAGCTACACCAACCTGAGATTGAGCACCCTTTGCCCTAGGACCATTAATATACCAAAAATGTCAACCACCTGAAGGTTTAGGATAAAGAGCACTAGGTGAAGAATAACAATATCCCTAGTTGTTCTTCTTAGGCCATTGCCTACCATCCTTTCCATAGTTCTGTTGATTTGCACCCTACTCTACATACTTAAACTTTTTGCTCTATCTTTCTCCCATTTCTACCTGCTTCATCTTCTTACCTTTAACTTGTTCAATGTAAACTACTAGCCTTGATATATTTATGACATTGTTAAGCATAGTAGCCTTGCATTCTAGCATAAAGTCATGAGATAGACCCGAAGCAAAAATCCTCATTTTAGATATCATATTAGATGCAAGCTTAGGAGCATAACAGAACACTTGGGTGAACTTCAATATATACTCTTTAACACTCATCTTATCCCTATTTTAGGTTCATAAATTCTTCAGCCTTGGCTTCTCTCACTCCTGAGGAAGAATGAAATGATCAAGAAAAGCACCTATGAACTCATCCTATACTGTTGGTTCAACATCTTCACAACTAAATCTTTTCGCTCCTTATACCACTAATAAGATACTTTTTTCAAGTGATAACTTGGAAACTTAACCCCTTCTGATTCACTAGCATGCATAACTTAGAAGATCTTCTTTATCTCATTAATAAACCCCTGAGAATTCTCCTCAACTTTAGAACCTATAAAGTTTGGGAGATTCAACCTTATGAATTGCTTAGCCCAAGTAACCTCAGACGAACTAGAGATAAGACCAATAGATCAAACTGACGAGACTGTGATGCCACAATCTGAGTAAGTATATGGATGGACTAACGAAACTCAACATTTGAGATATCTCTTTGAGGCGACTAAGTAGGAGTAACACCAGTATTAAAGGCTTGAAGATGACTAGTAGGGATCGGTAGAACACCAAGTGGAGTAGTAAAGTCAGAAGTATGGATTATATACTAGATCTGCATTCTATGAGGACAGTAAACTTCCTTCGTATTGGCCTCAATTAGGATAGAAGTTCCAACTGAATTTCTATGACTGCCAAATCTTTGTAGAGGTATAGTCTAAAATGCAAGTAAGCCTGAAATTAGAGGTAAGCCATGATAACTAGACTCTTAAGCACGAAATAGAACATAAAGATGGGAAACATACCTAAATGTCTTGTAGTCTTCCTCTTATAAGTGTAGCGCACTACACACCCATAAATGGGACTCTACTCAACACGGCTTTATGGACAACCAATGATCCTAAATCATGCTCTGATACCAAGCTTGTCACGATCTGAATTAGGGCCTAGCAGTGACAGGCATCCAAAACCAACCAAGTCCTGAGATGACCCATAGGCTTACCTCAAGAGCATAATAGTAATGATAAACATTAGAATCCAACCAAGATAATAAGAGATATATGAAAATCTATAGAAAGTTTGAGAGTTAAAACTAAAATCCACAATAATATCCCAACACTGCCCATAAAAGCTTCTAATCCAAAGATTACCAACCAAGTTGGGACATGACCCAGACTATGTAAAAATAAATCCGAAAGTACTAGAATAGTAAACAAAAATAAACAAAAACCATACCTTTTAAAGGATGGAGGGCTCACCACTCAAATAGTTGAGCAACTGAACTATCAAACCACCTAACACTACATAGGGTTATAAAAAAGCCCTCAGAATCTACATCATGAAATGATGCAGCATTCGGAGATGGACAATATGACGAGTACTGGCATGCAACACAAGGAAAAGGATAAAATATAAGATTTTACCAAAAATAAATTATAAAACAAATGCACAACAATTATATGTATTTAGGATATGGGGATAGATCAAGGGATATGAAACATGAAAGCTTGAAAACATAATATTGAATTGTGCAACTCGTACCAGCCTAAAGGCACCCACGAGCTATATGGGTTCGTCTCCTCCTATTGAAAGGGCCCCAATCCGTGTTAGCCGTATGTATCGACGAATTAGGCTAAATTCACCAATAGTTAATTTACCTCCAAAAAATATACGGTATAAAGAAGACACAGTGGTCATAGACCCTCAGCATCGGCAAACGTGATTTCCACTATTGGTTCCCCCAGGACTACACCTTCTCGGTAATCTATACAAATCCCTTTAAAGCCAATATAAAATAGTTTGCACAAAACATCAACAATGGATTCTTTTATTATGACATTTTCAAATTGGTATGGGCATAGCAATAGACTTGCAAGCTATTCTAGTTATGTCAAACCTTAACCATTTAACCAATTAGACTCCATATTACAGTTTAAAATCCAAAATCATAACCCCTAAGGGTATTCCAAAACCTCTTTATCTTTTCACCATTTTAATGTCATGTAATATTTCAAAAGATGAGTTAAACTCTATAGAATCCCTGTTCAAAACCAAATTACGTTATGAGTTGAGATTTATGTCATTAATATCATACAAAATATATAAACAATGTGAAAAACCAAATTACCAATTCCATCATTACCATGAGACACAAATTTAATTTTTAAAAAATCATTAAAATATGAATAAACCTTTTAAAATAAAGAAAAATAGTGCAAGTGTTTAACAACAAAAAGCCCTCAACCCTAGTTTAATCAATCATCCAAAATACAATTATTAAGTAATTTGATGAAATAATATAATAATTAAAATATAGAGTGTCCCACATGCCTGAATAATGGAAGAATTTGGAGAGAAATTGGAGTTTAGAGCCTGGAGAATAAAATCCTTGAGAAATTCTTGGTTTGCTTCTCTTGAAAATTGAAAAGGGTAAATAGTGATAAAAACTGATAATTGATTGCCTAATAGGGGTTGGAAAGTGTTTAAGGTTGTTTAAGGGGGTTACGGACCAAAAGTTCTCTCCCCAACTTTAAAAAAATGAACTAGGCAATTTTCGCCCAAGACTGTGTCACGCCCTTATTGCAGAGCATAGGCAGCATGGCACATGGTTATCACTGGAGGCTCCTGGCATGCCACAGCCTTAACATGGACCCTTCACTAGCTTAAGGTCCTGAAACAACTCTAAAATCTTTTTAAAAATTCTGAAACTCTTCCCGAATATTCATTTAACATCCCTATCATTATTCAAGTCATAAATTATCTTTAAACATGTGCGAGGGTCCAAAGTAAATTAGTCAAAATTTATGGGGTCTTACAATGTGAATACGGGGATCGTTCTCAGGTTCTTGGTTAGACATTAGCACTTCAGATTCCAGCAGTGGGGAATCCTCTTTATTTGGGGACCTAATTTAGTTGTTTTTCCTTTCATGTCAGACTCCATTTATAGGTAGCTAGGGGCTTTTTCCCAGCGTATTGTTTTACTCATATTTAGAGGCTTGACAAATATTAGGGTATGATAAAGTTAGCCCTTTAGGCTCAGTATTTTATTCATTAAACTTCGAGTTGTGTTTCAAAACTCAGAAGTTATGATTTCAAATACAACTTTCATTTTATGTCATTATTGTGCTTAGATATGCTACACCAAGGGCTTACTTGGAACTATTAGTGAGATCAGGTGTCTTGTCTCATTAAGAGTGTAGATTCGGATCGTGACACATTAGTGAGATTCACAATATTAGTTACAAAATGACAATCTAGGGGGTTATGGGGTGACCGCTTTGGTTTTACCAAGTTCTCATTTAAATAACAAGAAGAGATACAAATTTCTAACTATAAATGAAACAAAAAGAAATGGATAAAAATAAATGAAAAAGGACCTAAATTCCCCCTCGCTTATTGAAAATGGGACAAAAATATCCTCTATCCACCTATTAGCTCCATTATACCCTTCACGATACCTTTAAAGTCCATATTATCCTTTATTTTAAAATCACCAAAATTAAACCCCCAAAAAATTCATTAATGGCATGGCTCTCTCACCCCCTTTTTTCACCATATAGTTAATTAAATTAATTTAAAATTCCTGACTCACAATCTAAATCTCCAATTAAAAAGACCTGTCCCATTACTTTAGGGGGAAAGGACAGAAACGACACTTCAAATTAAACTATTTTCACGAAAATGATCATGGAATTTAAATTTCGCTTTCTAACCATTTCAATTTGCTAGCTTTTCTATACTATTTCTACACTCCTTCTATATAGTTTCTATACATATCTTATACATATAAATATTTCATACGAAAATTATACAATTTTGATACACAATTTATGCAATAATTATATGTTTGTTTTACACATTTTATATAGCAAGTATATAATTTTTATACACTTTCTATATATTTTTTATATATATTTTATACAAATACATATTTGATATATATATATATATATATATATATATATATATATTATTTGGATACATATTCTATATAACAATTATATCATTTTTATATAATTATATTTAATTATTATTTCTAAACTATAAAAGAAGGTAGAGTATATTTTCAGTTAAAAAATTATAGCAAAAAAAAACCGAAACATGTTTAAAAGGGCCGAATGGCCAAAGTTGAAAACTGTATCAATATTGTATATGGACTATACCAGTACTGTATATGAAATGTATCTGAACTATGTGGGCCAAAATGACCCAAATTAGAAAATGACTATAAAGTGGAAATAGTATACCCGACTGGCCACTTCTTGGAAAGATATCAAACTTGGGCTATTTGTTTTAAAAAGGGCTATAGAATTTCCTTTTCCCTTACTTTAATCCGTATATTCTAACCTCTTAACCCATTACCTCTACATCAACATTTCTTAAATTGCATGGTTGGATCGATATTTCTTTTATAAGGACCAATGGGGGGAACCACTTCATTAAAATAAAAGGTAATGTAGAGCCCAAAGGAGTAAGTGAGGGGTATAATGAAGCTAATGGGTGGGAGGAGGATATTTTTGTATCGTTTTCAATAGATGAAGGGCAATTAATTTTTTTCTCTAAAATAAATTATTAATCTGAACATCGGAGTTTCTCTTTAGTATGGTATATTTACAATCAAGGAGATCAAAAGAGAAATTGAAACTTAACTTGAGAATTGTGAGAAAGTTGAGGTACAATTCAAAATAATATAATTGAGTCCAACTTATATGACTTTCGTTGGCCAAGATTGAGAAAAATCATTTCAACAAACCACCAAATTAAATGTGTTTCTTGTCCAAACACAATTATATTTAATTGAAGTTTTAATATAGCAATATATATTGTTATTTTCTTTAGTTGTACACCTCAATTCCAAGTAGAAAATGGTTGTATTTTTACGGTTAATTGAGACGAATGCATATAATTAAAAGGAAAATAACATGTTGTATATGGTATAATTGAAATAATTTACTAAGAGTTGAGGTGTTCAATTGGAATAAGATTTAACTAGAGTATTCTAAATGAGATATCTTGAAAATCTTTATGGAGCTAATTATGTATTAAGCCTACCTGCAGAAGTAGATTGATAAATGTTATGGGTTTTATGGAGTTGTAGGGAGGTGCGGATATAGGCGGATAACTAACTTATGAAATAGATTTAGTATATATATATAATGAATCTATTTTTCTTTGTACGTGGATATTTCTTAAATTTTGTTTCAATATTTTTTAATGATTTATTCTTTTCGTAAGATGTATTCATTAATTTGTTTGGTTTATTATTTTATCCTGTAGTAATTGCAGAGTTACAAATTTCTGTATAATAATTTATCCTAACTGTACTGTAATGTATATCTAATTCTAGATTTTCTATGTTATTTATTATCTTGTGTTGTTCTTCTCGTAGTGAGTTTTTAAAATTATATAAACTATCACATGTACACTTTTTCCTAAATTTTCTAAGGTTTCTTCTATCCATATTAATTTTTCTTTTAGATTTTTCATTATTTTTCTAATTCGGTTTCTATAATTAATTTCTTTATTTAGATTATCTTGATTTTCTCTAGTTTTTCTAATATATTCTAACATTCCTTAATCTGAATAATATCCTTCTGGGTAAATTTCTTGGTATAACTGTTCTATCCAATTTATGGTTTCAATTTCATAGTCTATTACTTTTTCTAATATTATTTTCTTAATGTCTATAATTTCTATATCTTTAAGTATATATAAGATTAAAACTTTAAGATAATCTAGATGATCTATCTTTTAAAATTGGTTTTATTATAATATTTTGTAGTTGTTTGTTTTAGCCCTAGTAGTTCTTGCATATTTTTATTAAGAAATTCTATATATTTTATATCTTTATTTTCCATGTATTTGTCTATATTTATTTTCATCTGTCTGTATGTTTCTCATATCTTTTTCTAAAAATTCTATGTAATTTATCATGGTAAGTATTTGTAAGAGTAGTTAGGTAGGTATGGTATATAATTTACTCTAGTCATGTAATATTTACCAAATGCTTTTTCTAATATGATTTTTCTTATATCTACTACTTTTATATCTTTGAGTGCATACAAAATAAGTATTTTAAATTTATCTACCATCACATCAGATAAATAATTATTCATTTTCATAAATTTGCTATTTTTCAAAATATTCCCTTCAACCATGTACATAACAAAATATGGTCATCTTAGATTACTATATACTAGATTATTCTTAAATAATATGTTCTTCGGTCACTATTAGCATGGTAATTCAGATACTTTTTCCTTTAAACAGCGCCTCTACTCTGGTTACTCCCCGCCACGGCTTCTTGCCTCATTGGTTTCACCTTTAGGATGGCATAGTTCTTAGGAATTTTTCTCCGTTTCCACTTTGCTAATAAACTTCTTAACATATTATTCTTCGAATAATTCTACTATAAAGTAACTAATATGAATTTATTTTATCATATCATGATTGTTGGGAATTATGAATTTAGCTATTCATAATCATAAATAAATATACCTGTTCGGGTAGTTTTGATATTTCTGAAGTTTGTTCCTCCATAGCTTTTTCCATTGAAATATGTCTGTTTTTTAATTAACTGAGCAAAATATTTGTTGTGGGCTGGAGAGAGTATTGCTTCAACACATGAAGGCTTGCTCTGCAATGCCTTCGGTTTCTTTCATTTACAGAATGAAAAATCTTTACAAAGTCTTTACATGAGTCTTTACACGTTTAAAAAATTCTAAAACTAGAATCCTAAGTGCCATAGCCTTTAAAATAAGTCAAAAAGGCTAGGAGGCTAGAAAGTTAAAAAGTCAAAAAGGCTAGGAGGCTAAAAAGAAAAGTCTATACAATAATTCTAACAATTCTAACAATTTTACGTAAAGTTTAAAAAGAAAAGTTTATACAATGACTCTAACAATTTTACGTAAATAATTTAATATCTTGTCTTCTTCCATTGGTATCTTCTCGTTGTCGTATCTGTTGCTTTTCCATTGCTTCTTATCTTATCTTTCCAGCTGGCATGCTCATTTTCTTGATTTTTATTCTAGGTGCACTTCTGGAATAATATTATCTTCTCCATTACATCTTGAACATTGATGGTCTGAATATTTGTGTCCAATTATTTTACAATATCTTGTCAGTAATCCGTCTGAAATAGATCCTTTTTTAATTGCTCTTGCAGTAGATTATTTTTCTGGGTTAAGTAATGTTATTATCCATTGCCTAATATCTTCCATATCTGCTTGTCATAGCTCTTTTGAATTTGAATAAATCATTTGATGGTCTCTCGAATAATAGCTCCATATTGGGTTTTCATTAGTATAATTATTTGCTAATTCTTGGATAATCGTAGCTAGTCCAATAAGTCGTTTGTTTGCGTAGAAATTGGGTATCTCAATTCTAGGTATCTCCTGTTGCTGTGTAATATCTTCTGGTATGATCATATCTCTGGTTAATCCTATTTTTACAACTTGTATAACTGGTTTTATTTCATCGTATAATATCTCTGCTGGTGCAGTATAACACTATATAAAATAGATTTCCTTTTGTTATCCTTTTGTAGATGGTGAATATCTTGTGTAATTCTTCCATAGCTGTTAGCTCTTCTCCGTCTTGAGTGTATATGGTGTTTAATAATCCATAGTCAAAACAAGTTTTGACTAGGCTTGGGTTGGTCTTGGGTAGTGCTATTAGCTTGTTATATCCTTGTAATTTTTGGGTTATATAGTTTGTGTTTGGTTCTTTGATATTTGTAGCTCTGGGGTTAAGGTTTAAAAAAGTTTGTACTCTATAGATATTTTCTATGTATTTTTGGGCTGTATAGTTGTAAAATTTTTTATCTTGGTTCAGGCTATCTCGGTATGTGGTGATTTGTGGGGGTATGAACAAGGGGTCTTTTTGTGTTTTCGGTATAAATGATTTCTCAAATATTTTATTCATATTCATGTTTTGGTATCTTGGTCGACTAACTCCTTTGCTTGTACCTGCAGAAGTAGATTGATAAATGTTATGGGTTTTATGGAGTGTCCCATCATCTCCTTCTAGCTCTGGAACTTTAATGTCTTCCGATCGACATAGCTCTGCACACTACTGAATTAGCTGATTTGTAGCTATAGACTTCAGTTTATCTTCATTAGTCTTTAGCTTTTATATCTCATTACCCATACTGTCCACTTTCATTGAAAGCGTAGTTAGGGTGTTGAGTATTTTTTCTAGAGTATCTTTTTCTATTATTTCAGTCTGTGTAGCTTTGTCTTGATATATAATCTGCAATAACATTTTTGTTAGGTCTGATTACTTCAATTATAAATGTGAAATTTAATATATTCAAGACTAATCTCCGAATCTCTTTTGTTGTAACTGAATTTTATATTTTCTTTGTTAGCCACCAGCGTACCTGTGTATTATCTGTTCGTACAATAAATTTATTATATACAATATATGGCTCAAATGCTAACAAACATTTATATAATGAACATAATTCTTTCCTATTTATTTCCCATTTTATTTCTGTCTCATTGAACGTACCTGAGTATTATCTACAATGGTGTTCTATTTTTTCTGCTTCATATCGTTATTTAAGTACTCCTCCATAACTATATTCACTAGCATCTGCTTCTACTATATATATAAATTTTCTATTTTCATCCGAAAATTATAATTTTGGTAATTCTTTACAAAGTAATTTTATTTTTTGAACTTGTTTTTTATCTTCTTCATTATAGTTATATTCTACATCCTTTTTTAATTTTTTCTGTAGTGCTTTTAAAGTTTCTGCTAATTTTGGAATATATTCTCTTACTTGGTTTACTAATCCTAAAAATGATTGTAATTTCTTCTTTGTATCTAATTCTTCTTTCGAATTTATTATTTTTTGTACTATATGTTGTTGCATTTTTACTCCACTTTTATCTATTTGTATTCCTAAAAATTCTATCTGATTTTTCATAATTTCAGCTTTCTTTTCGCTTAGACTTATTCCCGATTTTTCTATTATATCTGTAAACTGTTCCAATAATTTTAAATGTTCTTCTTTAGTTTTTGTATATACTAATATATCATCTATGTATACTATACAATTAGATAATTGTTTAAAATAACTATCCATAAAATGTTGATATCTACCTGGTGCATTTTTATATCCAAATGGTAATACGTTCCATTCATAAAATTCTTGTGGTACCGTAAATGCGGTTAATTCTTTAGATTCTTCTTCTAACTTTAGATGGTAAAATCCTGATTTACAATCGAATTTGCTAAAATAATTATATCCTTGTATTTGCCTTATTTTTAATATCTTATTTGGTATTGGATAATTATATGTTATAGTTTTTGCATTTAAATTTCTATAGTCAATAGCCATCCTACTTTTTCCTCTTTTTTGTTCACTATGTTTATTTACTATAAATGCTGGACTATTATGTTTACTATTACTTTTTTGTATATATTGTTTCTCTAATAATTCATCTATATGCATTTTGAATTCTTTTAAATCATCAAAATTATATGTTAATGGTTTCTGGGTTATTATGCTATTTTTATCTATTAATTCAATTTTTATAGCAGTTTTATGTTTTTTCCATCCTTTTAATGGATCTTCACTATATAATTGTTCTAATTTTTTCTTAATTATTTATAATTTATTTATTGAAAATATAGTTATTTCTGTTTTATTTATCGAAAATACTACTAGTTCTATTGTATCTTCAGTATTTTTTATATTTTCTAACTTTTGTGTAATTTTTTCACTTTCTTTTATCCAATCAGTTTTCTTTCTTATTTTATTATTAACTCTTTTTGCTCTTACTTTCTGTTTACATGGTGTTGTAAACCACCAGTCTGTTCTAGTTATTATATGTGGGTATAATTTATCTAAGAACGGCATTCCTAAAAGTATATCTTTTGATGTTAGTTCATAATTATAAATTTCTTCTATTGTTAATATCTTATCCCATACTTGTATTTTTACATTCCTAGCTTTATAAGTAATTAAGCTTCCTTCATTATTAAATCCTTTAACTATTATTGGTGTTTTTAATTTATCCCATTTACTTTCTGGTAAGCAATTATATCTACATAAATTAGCTTCTGCTCCTGTATCTATCATAGACGTATAATATCTACTGTAATATCCTTCTACTACTATCTTCATTAATACATATATTTTCATTTTATGTTAAGGCTCTTTTTAAGAATAACTTCTCTTTGTTATATGTTAAGGTTAATTGTGTATGTTCTATATTATATGGTTTTACTTGTTCTAGCCATTTTATTCCTAATATTATATCTGCTTTTTGCATTTCTTCCTTTACTTCGAATTCTATTTTTATTTTTCTAACTCCTATTATTATTTCTTTTTCTACTATATTTCTACTATTTATTAAGCTTCTTGGTAGATCTGGGCACATATCATTATCAGTTTTCATTTCTTCATTTTTTACTAGATATTTTGCTATATAATTTTCTTCTTGTCCTGTATTCAAAAGTATTAGATATTCTTTTTCATTTATTTTTCCTGTTATGTAATATTGGTTTAAATTACTTATTGAATTTATTTCATAACTTGTTCTTTTTGATGAGCTTGATGATTCTGGTTTTTCATCAGCTATTCTTTTCGTTGTACTTATTCTGTTATTTACTATTTCTAAATTTTCTTCTATATCTATGTCTCTATAGCTATAATCATGATAATCTATTGTTTTTACAATTTGTTCGAATGGGATTTCTATTCGTATTTTGTTAATCTTATTTTTTCCTGTTATTTTATGTTTTGTTGTTAATACATATAAATTTTTGCATCTTGCTGTAAATATTTTACTTCCTGGGGTTAATTCTATCCCTGATATTTTCCAATATAATACTAGTGATTTATCTATATTTTTATCTGTTACTGCTACTGAATAATTTGCACTTATTATAAATTTGAATTTTTGATATATTAGATTTTCTTTTACGGCAGTTATTATGCTTTTTTCTATAGGTTTTATAATTCTATCATCTGCTAAATATAATTCTATTGGTGTATCTATTCCTTTTCTAAAACATGCTTTTATTAATATCTCTGTACCTCCAATAGGTACATATTTTATTGGATCTCCTTTACTTTTTATATCATTTATCTCTTTATTAATTATTCTTTTTGTTACTAGTGGTATACTAGCTTTACCTTTTGCATATCTACAATCTATTACATGTTCTTTTTGGCATACTACATAATATTCGTCTTTTTTCCTAGTAAAAATATTTTTTATTGTTGGTATTTTAAATATTTTTTCTACACTTAAATCTAATTCTTTTCCTTTTATTTCATCAAATATGTTACTGTCAAATATTATTTTTTGTTCCGTTTCTTCATCATTTAAATATTCTTCCTTTGTTATTATTTTTATATCTTCTTCAATCATTTGATTCATCTATTTCACTATCTATTTCATTATCTATTTCGTTTTCTGAAATTTCATATATACTATCCTCACTTTCTAATTCATAATCTATATAATCTATCTGCATATATTCTGAATTATCTATTTTTATTTATGATATTTATTTATTTTTTGGATTTTTAGGTAATTTACAATCTCTAGCTAAATGGCCTATCTTTCCATAATTATAACAAGTACATTCTTTTATAGATTTCTTCTTTCTATATGGTCTTTTGTATTTATAATTTTTTACATAATATCTTTTTCTCGGTTTCTTATATTTATATTTTGATTTTTTATATTTCTTATATTTCTTATGTCTTTTTCTTTTCTTATAATATCTTTCTTCACATCCAAATTGGGGTGCTATTTTATTTTTGCAACATGCTAAATTTCTTATTAATGTTTTTTCCATTTTAATTCTTCTCTATATTTTTCACATAAGTTTCTATATCATTGTTGTAAAAATTTTATTCTTGCTCCTAACATATCTACTATTTTTGCTTCTTCCCAACTTTTTATTATCTTTGAACTAAATGGCTCGGGTAATTTATTAAAATATAATTTTCTTATCTCTTTACTTTCTTCTATATTATATGCTCCTTTATAATAATATTCTTTAAATGCACAAGTATATTCATCTATATAACACATATTACATATTACTAATTTTAACATTAAATTCCTATTTGTATCTTTTTCTTCATCTTGTTCTTCTTCTATTGTTGTCATACTACCAAATTCATCTTTTATAGCTGTTTCATATTTTTTTAATAATTCTATAGGTGTTAGTTTAGTTGTTGTTGATGATGTTCTTTCTATAGGTTTATTAGTTCTTAATACTTTCTTGCTATTTTCAGTTAAATTTGAAAACCATAGTTTTACTGATCCTATTAGTGTTCTTTCTATATATTCTGGTGCATCTGTTATGTTTATATTATTATCTAATAATTGTTTTGTCATATATCCTATCCATAATTGTATTGTTTTTTCTATATCTATTACACAGTCTAGGTCTAAAAAGTTATAATTTTTATTTACTATCTGTTTTGGTGTCCATTTGTCATATTCATTATGCTTTTTAAACTTATTCTTATAATATGCAGGTTTTCTTATTTCTGCTGTTTTAGGTATTATATTTTCATCTTCTTTTTTATCAAGGGTATTTATTTCTGTGTTGGTACTTTCTAAATTTTCCTCGTTAATTACTTCTTGTTTTTCATTGATTTCTAAATTTTTTGTATTTGTTAATATTTCTGTATATGTTTCACTATCTTCTGAATCATAATTATCTGTCTCTTCAACGTCTATATTATTTATTTCTAATTCTTTGTTTTTTATTTCCAATTTTTCCTTAAATTGATTTATCTCGTTCAGTAATTTTTGTTTTCTATCTTTTTCTTCTGTAGTTTGTTGTTTTATTTTTTCTATTTCCTTTTTCCTATCTATTTCTTCATTTTCTCTTTCTATTCTTACCATTGCTGTCAATTTATCTTCTATTTTTCGTATTTCTCATTTTGAAACCATTGAATACAGAGGAACCAAAATAAATGATTCATCTGAACATCAAAGTTTTTTCATCTTTTAATTAAATGAAAGAAAATATTTATTCACCCATAACGTACGTAAAATATCTAAATTCTAGCAATTGCTTCTAGTATTTATATGCTACAACATTTTCTTTCACAAAATGGAGGTTTAAATCATACATTTTTGTGCTATTAGAAGAAAACGTATGCAACAATTTTTTTAATATTCATGCTTTTGTACATTTTTTTGAATGTTAATATTCATGCTACTATATTTGAAATACAATTTTCATTCTTTACACTGAAAATTTATTGGTCAAAAATGTCTATTACAAATATTCGACCCACTTATTTAAGTTTATATACATTGAAAGTGTTTGAAAATAAATTTTGTACTCCAATTTATCATACGAATGCAATAGGAAAACTATTATGTTAGTTGTTTTAAACAACATTTAAATTTTTGGACGAAGGCAAAACAATTGGCAATGTGAGGGCAAGGATGACATCTTGGCACAAGCAAAATATTTTGAGATGCCATTTAAGAATTCAAATTGAGCTAATCCTAATAGGAATGATGATATATTTTCAGAGAAGTAAACATCAATGTGTTTTAGGTGTAACATATATCTACATTAATAATCAATTGAAATATTCAAAAAAATCAATTAAGTGGTGGACTTTTTCTTAATACAATATTTTGGATTTGAATAATTTTCTTTAACTGTGCTTACGAAACTCTTTAATGTTACAAAACAAGTAGTTATTTCTGCACAAAATATGAATAAAATGATTGCTTGTGATCGGATGATGACATTGGAGTAGGTTTATATTATTTTCTTTATATTGTGTACGTCATTAGCGAATTCACGCAAGACATACCCTCCCGCAGTAGAGCATAATTGTTATTGTGCGTGCATTAACTTCTCTATCAATGTAAGAGATGTTGCAGCTACACCGGAGGTTGGAGAAATGTGCAGAGAAGGATCATTTCTAAACTTCCATAGTGACCTTAAGGATGCATATGATGAGGCTGTTGATAAAACAACTTTCCTAGACTTAAACCCTGTAGAATGTCCTCAGTATTATATTTAGACTATATTCACACGCATTCATAGAATTTTACAACTTTTATTTATTTTTTAAATAAAAATAACTTTATAATGTCATTACGATAATAATATTTCTTGTTGATAAAAATAAATGCAATGACTAGTACTAAATGCTTTATTCAATTCTAACTAATTCTCCAATTTTATAACCTTATAAATATATTAGTAAAAGTGGATACACTTATACTTAAGTCAGAAATACAATAAAGTTTCTTAAAGGTTTTACAATAGTCATGATATACTCAACATTTTAGAATTTTGAAATCGTAATGCTAAAAATTCACGCAGACATTAGTAGCATATTTGTTTAACTAGGATAAATCTGTCAAAAATAATAATAAGAATCTTGTTCTATAATGTTATGATATCTGTCTAATACATAAATTTCATATGAAGGAGGAACATGTCCTAGGGCAGAGAGTTTTGTAAAAATGTCTCTTTTATGTCAAAAATCAATCTCAAACTCAATATCCATATAATATCTCACTACTCAATCTCTAACTCAATATCCATATCTCATCTCCGGCTAGTGTCCTAGGGCAGAGAGTTTTGCAAAAATGTCTCTTTTATATCAAAAATCAGTATTTTTATAGTGGTACCAATATCTCATGAATGTATGGATGATATGAGGATGTAATGCTCGCAACCAAACCATTAGGAAGAACTCAAATCTAGCCAATATACACGCATGTGAGCTAAAAATCCACTCATATGTCCATTATCCATAATTCAATATAAGTCATCTACTATTAGAGTGATATATGTGAGTGAGAGATCAATAATTTCATAACAACCCCAACTTAGGCATTTCTAACACAAGGAAAGACCATCCAATGCACATAAAGTCAATAATATCAAAATAAGACCCCCACACGGCCACACATAGCAAATACCATCTCAAATCACCGATAATATCCACATAAGCCCCCACACGGGTACACAATAGTAATAACTTTATTTTCATAATTTTACTCATACCCATACCATGCTTTTATACAAATGTTAACTACTCAGCCTAGTCTGAAGAAAGTTAAGCCATAACCTACCTCATGACGCTGAAATCCAAGCCAAAAAAACCCTTCATGCAGAGCTTTTTCCTCTCGAATGGCCCCAAATTGTTACGACCTGATTTCTCAAATCATGATCGTGCCTACCTTATCCCACAAGTAGGCAAGCGAAGCCATATCCCAAAATAATAGGTAACGGGTTGACTTATGGAAAGAAGAATACATCGCATATAATAATAGTAGTAGTAGTAATAAGTTACAACCCAAAAGAAAATATATATAATATTTCAAAATGAGAAAAGAAAAAGGGACCAATATACAAACAAATCCCTCCCAAGACTAGTTAAGGTTTGTACTAGAGCCACTACAAAAGATACCCAGAGTACTAGACAAAATACAAAATATACATGATATATACAAGTAGTCTCGAGTACAAAAGACTAAACTGGAACAGATAGAGGAGGATCAACCTCGGGCGATAGAAAACTCACCTAGCTTTGAATTAGTATTGAAAGGTAGGAGCCACTTCGAATCTATATTGAAAGGTAAGAGTCACATCAACACCAACTGCTAGTACTCGAATCTATATTAGGGAAAAGATGAAGAAGTGTAGTATGAGTACTAAAGCAATGGGTACTCAATAGGCATCATCAGACGAGTAAGCTTAAAACAGAAAAATCAAAACTAAAATGTGAGGGTGTAGTCTAAACCAATAGTAAATAGAGATAGAAATATAAACAAATATTGAGCTACACAAATGCGTTAAAGAAAAAAGGTAAAAGCAGTACAAAAAGATAAATACCGCAGTAATAAAAGGCAAATCAAACATAATTTAACCGGGCGTCCATAAGCCCGTTAGGAACATTGAAGAAGATAATTAACCAAATCGTGCCCCCATAAGCTGGTGGGATACACAAGAAGTAATTTTAAAGAAAAGTAAATAATACATAACAAAACCAATTTCATGAACTCGTAGTAGCCATTCAGATGTACATGGGGCTTGAACTAGCACCAATGGGTAGTGCCAAGAGGCCAGACGTCGGGCTCGAACTGGTAATGGTGGATAATAAAGAGAGGCTATATGCTGAATTCGAATCGGAGATGGTGGATATAACGAGAGGCCATATATATGATATACAAAAGAACTCATAATCAAATGCTAAACTCGAATCAAAACCTGAAAGAACCACAACTTCCAGAACAACAGTAATCAGTACCAGAACACCCACATTATCATGACCATATGTCAGACTCGAACCTGGACTCATAGGGACCATACCAAACTGTAAAAATACAATTCAAATCCTACCATAAACAATGCCAAAGTGGTACCAAAATTCACAATTAATGACAGAAATAAAGTACATGTTGAACCTAAATTGAAACTAAAAATATATTTAAATAATCATTCACATATCTTAATTAAAAAGGGATAAATTCAAGGTTCCACAACTTAATTTCACGCCCTAAAGTTATAGTTGCTATACTATAGTAAAAGATAAGGGACCAAAATTACTAGAAGGGATCTTAACCGGATAAATAAAACATGATATATGTATCAATTGATATGCAAACTAAAAGTACTTGTCCAAAACTAGCATAATATTACACAATAACTGTCAATTAGCTAAAGGTAAGGTAAGTCTAGCCTATGCCAAAGCTGAAAATCTTTTTGAAAAGCCTCTGAATAGTGCCCTACTAGAACCCGAGCTTGAATATTTTGATGCAAATAATTACCTTTTCTTTTGATAGTTCCCTACTAATAAAACGTGATTATATATACATATTTAGAGCAATTTGATAACTTAATATATACAATAATGAATGAAAACCAAATAGTTTTATTAGGTATACCCCTGCCCGTATAGGAAGAAACATACATACATACATATATATATATAGTTATGAATGATAAGTTTAAATGAATGAATCATACATACAACTCACCAATTTGCTGCTACCTATATCCTTAATTGGTTATGAGTCCTCCCTCCACTTCCACGTGAGAGTGGAGGTATTTTCTCCCACCCTTTTTTTCATCCCTTGATTATTTTTTTCTTCAGATATTAAGTAGGTTCGTGGTAAAATAACTATAATATTTTGAATACACCATAATTAATAAAAAATTATTTCTAATAAAACCTAAATTTTATAATAATATTCTTTTAACATATTTAAATTTGCTATTTCCACTAAAAAAATTAATAAATCATAAAAGCTATTATAAAGTAATATAAATATAGCATAATTTGAAGAATTTTATCAAGAACAAAAATATCCTAGAAGGGTAATAAATTGTATTTCTACCAAATGACAATTTTAATTAAATATTTCATAATATATTTGGTCTCACTAAAATTCTCAAACGAACCGCCCTAAAATTGAACTATCAGTCCCAGTAAGTCATAAATAACTTGGGACGGTTTGTAGAAAAACTCTAGACACCGAAAATGTATGTAAACAAGGAAAATAACCTTGAGGTCATTATAATATCCATTACTAAAAGGACTTTCATTCGCAAAAGTAAAGAATAAGAAAATACCTAAAAGTTCAAATAGGTAGGGATATTGGGTGCAAATATCACGCTTGGTCTCCCAAGTAGCCTTCTCCATTGTACGAAGACACCGCTAAACCTTAACTACTAGAATATTCTTGGAGGAAAACCAGCAAACATATCTAGCCAAAATAGGCACTGGTTCCTCTACAAATGTCAATCTCTCATCCAACAGAATCGAGTCCCACCGAAGCACATACGACTTATCTGGAATGTACTGGCACAACATAGATACATGGAACACTGGGTAAATGGCTGAGAAGGAAGGAGCCACTGCCAACATATAAGCTACCTCCCCAACTATTAGTAGGATCTCAAAGGGTAAAATATATCTACGACTAAGCTTGACCCTCCTCCCGAACCTCATCACGCCCTTCATGCTAAACCTCAATGGACAACGTCAGTAGCCAGCATACATCATTTTCTTACTTTGTGCTGCTTAAAGCCTATTTCAAATCACCTAAACTCGGTCCAATGACTCGTAAAGCAAAAGCCTTTGAAGCCTCAACCCATCCAATAGGAGACCGACATTGTCTACCATACATGTCCCAAATAGTGCCATCTGAATACTCAAATAAAAGTTATAGTTATATGAAAACTCCGCCAAAGGTATAAACTGGTCCCACTAACCCCTAAAATCTAACACATAAGCATGGAGCATGTCTTGCAAAACCTAGATAGTCCGCTCTGATTTCCCATCAGTCTTGGGGTGAAATGTAATGCTACGATCAACTTGGGTGCCCAACTCCTCCTAAAATGTCCTCTAGAAGCTAGAAGTGAACTTACAGACTCCGTCTAAAATAGTAGTCAAAAGGACCCAATGTAGGCAAACCACCTCTTGAATATAAACATGGCTAACCTCTCAGTACTGTAGGAAACTTGAATGAGGATAAAATATGAAGACTTGGTCAATCTATCCACGATGACCTAGATGCTATTGAAACCATAGGAAGTGCAAGGAAATCCACCTACAAAAATCCATTGCAACTTGCTCTCACTTCCACTCGGGAATAGGTAGCTACTGAAACACTCTACCATGTCTCTGATGCTCAACCTTTACCTATTGACAACAAAGAAATTGAGATACAAACCCTACTATATCTCTCCGTATACCACTCCACTAGTAATGTTGTCTCAAATCCCTATACATCTTAGTTTTCCAAGGGTGAATAGAGTATTTAGAGTTATGAGCCTCCCAAATAATCAACTAGATTAAATATCCAACCCTTGGAACACAAATACGACAATCAAATATTAGGACACCTTATAAATCTAGCATAGCCCTCCGAGACTCACCTCTCAACACCTTCTATCGAATGCTATAAAGCTTGTTATCCTTAAGCTGACGACCCTAAATCTGCTCCAATAAGATCATCTAGCCTCAATACTAGCAATAATCTTTCGAGGGTCAGAAATATCCAGATAAGCCATCAAGTTAGCTAAGGAATGCATGTCCAAAGCCAACGACCACTGAGAAACTGAAAGAAAGGCTAAGCTACCTATACTCACTGGCTTCCAGATCAAGGCGCCCGCTACTACATTTGCATTACCCGGATGGTAGAGAATGGAGATATCATAGTCCTTTAATAACTGAATCCATCTACGTTGCCTCGAATTAAGATCCTTCTGGGTCATAATATACTAAAGACTACAGTGATTACTAAATATCTCACAGCAAACCCTATGTAAATAATGCCTCCAAATCCTAAGCGCAAATATTATTGCCAACTCCAAGTCATGAGTGGGGTAGTTGCGCTTATACACCTTTAGCTACCTCGACTTATATACAATTACACGACCGTGTTGCATCAGAATTAAATCCAAACCAACACTAAATGCATTATAGTAGACAATAAAACCCTCGACTTTAACGGGAAGAGTCCAAACAGGCGCTGAAGTAAGAAAATCCTTGAGCTTCAGAAAGCTCTCCTCACAACTCGCAGACCACTGAAACAGAACCTCCTTTCTAATCAATCTAGTCATAGCCACTGCAATTGAATAAAAACCCTCAACAAACCACCTATAGTAACCTACCAACCCAACAAAATTGTGAACCTCAGTAGGTGATATAGTCCTAGCCCAACTACAAATAGCATCAGTCTTTGTTGTGTCTATCATAATCCTGCCTTGGATGCTACGTGCCCCAAGAAAGCTACAAACTCAAGCCATAACTCACACTTTGAGAACTTGGCATAAAGAGAATGATCTCTTAAAGTGTGGAGCACAATCCAAAAATGTTGCTTGTGCTCCTTATGGATTCTTGAATATACCAAAATGTAATCATTAAATACTATCACAAACGAGTCCAAATATGGCCTAAACATGCAGTTCATCAAATCTATAAAAGCTACTGGGGCATTGGTCAGCCCAAAATACATCACCAGGAACTCATAATGACCACAACGAGTCCTGAAGGTTGTCTTAGGGATGTCTGTAGATCAACTCTTAACTGATGGTAACCAGACCTTAAATTTTTCTTAGGAAACATTGTTGTACCCTGAAGTTTGTCAAATAAATCATTGATACGAGGCATAAGATACTTATTCTTCATAGTCACTTTATTCAACTGCCCGTAGTTGATACACATACGCATAGATCTATCATTTTTGTTCGCAAAAAGAATTGGAGCACCCCATGGAGATACAATAAGGAGCCATAAAAATAGTTTGGGTGCCTAGATTAAGGTTAATAATAAACTTTATATCACACTCAGGAGGAAGGCTAGGTAGGTTGGTCGAAAATACACCAGGAAACTCGCGAACAAGAATTGAGTCAAGTGATGGACTCTCAGCACTAACATCCTAAACAGATGCAAGAAATGACTTATAACCCCTCGATATCTGTCTTTCGGCCTAAATGTAAGAAATAATCTTCATCGGCACACAGCTAATAAAACCCTACCACACAATCGAGGGTATGCTACGCAAAGCTAAGGTAATGGTCCTAGCAAAACAATCTATGACCATATGGTAAGGAGATAGTCAATCCATGCCAAGAATCATATCAAAATCTACCATATCTAGGATAATAAGATCAATTTAAGTATTAAAATCCCAAACAGTCACCTAACAAAATCTATATACCCGATCCACTACTAAAGAATCACCACGGAGGTAGCTATACACAATGACACAGATAAGGACTCCAAACATAAACCCAACTGTAATGCAAAATAAGAAAAAATATATGAATATATGCAACCGAGATCAAACAAAGTAGAAGTTGGTTGATGGCATATGGAAATCAGACTTATGATCATAACATCCGAAGGATAAACCTCTAATCAACCTGGTACAGCATACAAATGACCCCGTCTACTACTGGACTGGGTGCCTATCTGACCATCTATCCTGCCTCCCTGTGGACCACCTTTAAAACCCTAGGGACCACCCTCACAACCCTGTTCACTACCCCCACCTAGCAGAGGCACTAATATGATCATTGTGCATTTTGAACTAAAGGCTTAATCATCCTACATTGAGGAAACTCACAGGCAAAGTGACTAATAATCCCATAGTCATTACATGTCCCAGGAACCCTGCTCTATTTATAAAGTCCAAAAAATATGAAATGACCACCCCAACTCGATGATACTGACTGAATACCCCTCTGCAGCTGGCTACTTCTCAAACTACTAGAACCACTATAGCCAGGATGACCCCTGTCTGATATCTAAAGTGATGCCTGAATTGGACGACTAGGCTGACCCTGATGCTAATAAGTCTACTGCTGGGGTACCTAACATAACACCCTCGGCCTGTGAACTATGAAATGCTATAGCTACCCTACTAACAAGGTCTCTTATCACTTTCCCCTTTGGCCTCATGATCCATCTCCTCTATTGAATAAATATGCTTAGCAATCTTAAAAAAAGACTTACATAAAGTCACCAAACTCTGTGTAGCCCTACGAAGTGGTAATCTTAATTCCCTAATAAAGCATCGAATCCTCTCATACTCTGTTGGTAGAAGCATAGTGGCGTGACTTGATAACTCACGAAATCTCACCATAAACATACAACACTGTCTCAAAGTAGAAAATTCATCCCTAAGACTCTCGCGCATGCTGCGAGGCATATGCTTCCCCAAGAAATCCTCAAAGAATTTAGTCCAAGTCACCGATGGAGATCCAAAAAATCTTGGAATCAAGATAACCTCTCCACCACCTCCTCGCTGCTGTGTCTAACTGATAAGAAACAAAGTCCACTCCTTGCGACTCAAACAATCCCAAATTTTGTAACTGATCCTCATAAATAGATAGAAACTCATAACATCCTCTCTTAGGGTCCCAGCAAACATGGGTGGAGTCCATCTCAAAAATTGGCCCAACATCTTCTGCTCTTTTGAAGACATAACTGGATGGGATACTACCAGTCATGGGAGTATTAATGCTGGCGAAACCTCTACCCTAGTCGTTGTTGCTGTAGGTTGTGCCCCTAAATCCACACCACCCTTTGTCGCTGGCTGAGCTTCCTAGACTGGCGAACCACCAACTAATCCCAACAACTATACCAATACATATTGAAGTACCAAAGGGGATATAAAACTGGGTGGAGCTTGGGCTTCCCCTGACTCACCTGCTGTTGTGGCGAAATACCTAGAGGCTCTCTTAGTCTCAAAATCTACGAAAGGATCAGGTGATGGATCCCTAGCCTAATCTCGGACTTGCGCTGATGCTTTATCCTTCCTCCGACCTTTGGGTCGACCATGACCCCAAACTAAAACTCTAGAAGCAGGTTCGAGGTCCCGATCCCCGGCTCCCGCACCTCGTGTCCTAGCTATCTATGTAAAGAGTGAGCCAATAAATACTAAAAATCAAATTATACCCAACACATAAAAATGGATAAAGAAAATGAGAATTTTTCCTAAAAATGCTCCATAGACTTCCAAAGATAAGATACAAATGTCTCTGTACTGATTTGTTGTGGGACTCTACTCAACATTGGCTTTAGAGCAACTATACAAATGAATTCCTCCCAAGACTTGGTAAGGTCGGTACTAAAGCCACTACTAAAAGATACCCAGAGTACTAGACAGAATTCAAAATATACATAATATATACAACCATTCTCGGGTACAAAAAACTAAACTGGACCAGATAGAGAATGATCAGCCTCAGGCGATAGCAAGCTTACCCTGCTCTGAATTAGTACTGAAAGATAAGAACCACGTCAACACCGATTGCTATTACTCAAATCTGCACTAGGAAAAATATGTAGAAATATAGTATGAGTACCAAAGAAATAGGTAGTAGGCATCATCTGCCGATTGATCCTAATACAGAAAAAGTATAATTAAAAAGCGAGGGTGCAGTCTAAGCCATAGTAAATAGGGATAGAAATGTAAACAACTATTGAGCTACACAAATATGTTAAAGGAAATAAGTAAAAGCAATACAAAAAGATAAACACCGCAGCAATAAAGGCAAACCAAACATAACCAAACTGGCTCCCATAAGCCCTCTAGGCATATTGAAGAAAACTATTAACCTAACTATGCCCCCATAAATTGGTGGACACTCAAGAAGTAATTTTTCTTTAAAAAAAGTGTAAATAATCCATAGCCGAACCTATTCCATGAACCTGTAGTATCCATCCAGATGTCCATTAGACTTAAACTGGCACTAATAGGTAGTAGCGAGAGGCTAGAAGCTAGACTCAAACCAGTAATGATAGATAATAAAATGAGGCAATATGCTGGATTCGAATCAGAGATAGTGGATAATAACGAGAGGCCACATATATTATATACAACAAAAATCAAAATCAGATGGCAGACTTGAACCAGAATTCAGAGGAACCACAACTCCCAGAACAACAGTAACTAGTACCAGAACTCCCACATCATCATAACCAAATGCCGAACTCAAACTGAAACTCATAGTAACCATACTCGACTGTAAAATTATAATCCAAACAATACCACAACCAAGGTCAAAGTGGTACCCAATTTCACAATCAATGACATAAATAAAGTATATGTTGGACTTGAATTGAAACTAAAAATACATTTAAAAAATTATTCGCACATCTTAATTAAAAAGGGATGAATCCAAGATCCTGCAACTTAATTTCATACTCTAAAGTGATAGCTGCTACACCGCAGTAAAAAATAAAGGACTAAAATTTACTAGAACGGGGTCCTAATTGGATAAATAAAGCATGATATATATATCAATTGATACGCAAACTGCAAGTACTTGTCCAAAACTAGCATAATATTACACAATTATCGTAAAATAAACTCAATTAAAAGGTAGGGTAAGCCTACCTACCTGGAGACAATGCTAAAAAACTCTCCAAAAAGCTTCTAAATAGTACCCCACTAGAACCCGAGCTTAATTAAATTGATGCGGATAGCTTACTTTTCTTTGTGATGAAATATGACGTTATAGTATTTTATGAAGTACTACTTTGTCAATGTGGTGATGCTTACATATTTGGAGCAATTTGATAACTTAAAATATACAACAATGAATGAAAACCAAATAGTTTTATTAAGCATACCCCTGCCAGTATAGAAAGAAGCATAATATATATATATATATATATATATATATATATATATATATATTAGTTACAAATGATAAGCTTAAATGAATGAATCATAGATGCAACCCACAAATTTTTCTACCACCTATATCCTTGATTGATGATGAGTCCTTCCTCCACTTCCACGTGGGAGTGGAGGTATCCTCACCCACCCTTCTTTGTCATCCCTTAATTTTTTATCGAGTATTGCGTAGGTTCGTGGTAAAATAACTACAATATTTTGGATATACCATAATTAATAGAAAATTATTTCTAATAAAACCTCTATTGTATAATAATAATATCTTAACATGTTTAGATTTATTATTTTTGCTTATAATATTAATAAATCATAAAAGTTATTACAAAGTAATATAAATATAGCATAACGTAAAGATTTTATTAATATCAAAAATACCTTAGAAGGGTAATAAATTATATTTCTACCAAATACCAATTTAAATTAAATATTTCACGATATATTTGGTATCACTAAAATTCTCAAACTAACTTTCCAGAAACTGAACTATTAGTCCCAGTATGTCATAAATAACTTGGGGCGGTTTATAGAAAAGCTTTAGACACTGAAAATGTATGAAAACAAGGAAAATAACTATAAGGCTCGTTACACAAAATCAACTAAAATTTAAATATAGAATCTACAGATCAAAAGGAAGCCAACGATATCCAGATTGCCTATTTTTTAATTGGAATCAAAACGGACCTCCGAAATAGATTTTAAAAATGAAAAAGTAGAATCAAAATTTTAGTTCATTATCCATGATTTAAGGAATCCATAGAAGGAAACCCAAGCAAAAACTGATTAAAAATAAGGTTTAAATTGAAGTAAAATCATTTTAGGTCGTCCGAGCCAAATTTCCCAAATTTCACTTTTGAAAGCACAAAACAATGGGTTTTAGATGACAAGAATCAAAGAAAACAATTGAAATAGTGATTTAGAGCTTTTTCAAGCTTGAAAAATGGAAGAAATAGCCAAAAATACTAAAACCCAAAGCTCAAGGTCTTAAAAATGTGGGAAAATCTGGTAAAGGGCATTTAATGCCACCTAGGCCATAGCTTTTGCAGCCAAGTGTCATTTTTGTGATACCTGCTTGGTCTACGCATGTTGGGTAAGGGACCCAAATGCCGCTTAAGTGGAACTCGTTTACGCAATGGGAGACTCACTTACGCGACCCTCAGCTGGTTCAATGAGATATAAAGCCATTAATTAAACCAACTGTGCTACTCGCTCAAAATCAATATTCTGGATCTGCTAGAACGGTCTGTTTTTTCATCCGACACACAAAAAACCAAATATTGTTTGAATTCACTATAAGCCTTTTTAACCTCCAGAAACCACAGTCCAACACAAAATTTACAATGCAATAGGAATCGTGCCAACCATTCCCACACCCATTAACATCACATAGCAACTAGGGGGAGGGATAAATGGTCAACATATATAAAAATATATAATTCACAAAATCAAGCCCCTACAATATCTACCACTAAAAATCTAGTTCATCCTCGAACTAAAGGCAAGGAAAATACATGAATCAGCGAAAAGCTGAGGATAGCTACTACAAATGTGGACTCAACCTCCCGAGTAGCTTCATTTACAAGATGATGTTTCCACTAGACCTTAACCACCAAAAAACCACCAAAATAACCCAAGAATACAATCGTCTAACATCCCTGGCTAAAGTGGAGATTGTTCCTCAGCAAAAAACCTCTCATTTAACAACAATAAATCCCAACAAATGATATAAGTCTCATTCACAATATAACATCATAGCATGGATACATGAAAAATGGGATGAACAAATTGATAAATCTGGGAGTAATGCTAACTCATAAGCTACATCTCCAATAGTCCAATAAACTTAGAAGTTCCAATATACCTGAGGCTAAGCTTGCCCCTCTTCCCAAACCTCATCATGCCCTTCATAGGAAAAATACAAAGGAAGACTCAATCAACAACACTAAATCTCAAGGAATGAAGTTTACGATCCACATGCACTTGTGCCTTCTATGAGCCTCTTGAAGTCTATTCTGAATGACTCATCCTATAACTAGAGAGTTATAAAGAAAGTCCATACCTCAAGGTTTAATCTCAAAAACCTCAAACCAACTAACCCAAGTAGGACAGCGCCTACCATATAAGGCCTCGAAGGGTACCATTTCAATACTGGAATGGTAGCTATTATTATACGCAAACTCCACTAAGTCTAAATGTTGGTCCAAATGACCTCTAATATCCATAACACAAGCGTGGAACATATACTCAAAAACTTGAATTATTTTATCTGACTGACCATCGGTCTGGGGGTCAAAAGTTATGCTAAGATTAACATGGGTACACAACTCCTCCTGAAATGCCTTTAAGAAGTAAGAAGTGGACAATAAAAGGTATTTGGTAAATCGATCCATGATGAACCAATCACTTTCAAAACCATGGGATGTATGAGGTAACCCAGTCACGAAATCCCTAGTGATTCGCTCCCATTTTTATTCGAGAATGGGTAACCTCGAAATCAAACCACCAAGCCTCAAATGCTCAGGCATTCACTTACTAGCAACATAGGCAACGAGCTACAAAGTCTGCTACATCCTTTCTCATACCACCCCACCAGTAGTGCTGCCCCAAATTATGATACATCAGAGTCACTCCCGAATGAATAGAATACTTAGAATAATAAACCTCTTCCAAAATCAATCTCACCCAATCACCCACTCTCCACACATAAACTCGGCCTCCAACCCTTAAGACACCATCGATTCAAGTGAGACTTTCTTAGCCTCACCACTCAATACCTTATCTTGAATCATTCTCAATCTAATATCATCAAACTAATGAACCTGAATTTGCTCCAACAAAGAAAATCTAGCCTCCACAAATTCCAAAACACACCCAAGCATTGAAATATCAATCCTAAAAATGTGGTTAGCCAAAGACTAAACCTCTAATATCAAAGGCCTCTCCTGAGTCAAAAGATATGTGAAGCAGCCTATACAAGTCGACTTCTTGTTCAAGGAATCTACAACCACATTAGCCTTGCTCGAATGATAGAGAATAATAAGATCACAATCCTTAAGAAACTCAAGCTAATGACACTATATCATAGTAAGATCTCACTAGGAAAGGAAATAATGAAGGCTATAGTGATCAAAGAAGATCTCACAAAGAATTTGATATAAATAGTGCCTCCAAAACTTCAAAGCAAATACAACTGCACATAGCTTAAAATCGTAGGTAAGGTAATTCTTCTCATGAGGATTCAGCTGGCATGAAGCTTATGCAATCACCTTTCCCTCCTATATTAACACAACACCTAGCCCAACTTCAGAAGCATCACAGAAAATGGTAAATCCCATGCCCTTCTTGGGAAAAGTTATGTTAGTAGATGATGTCAATAAATCCTTGAGCTTTTAAAACCTCGCCTTACAAGCATCGAACCACTAAAAAGAATCTTCTTTTAAGACAACTTGGTCAATGAAGCCATAATAGATGAAAACCCCTCAACAAAATGCTAATAGTAGCCTGCTAACAAATAAAACTCTGAATCTTGATAGGAGAAGTAGGCCTAGACTAATCACAAACCATTGTAATCTTAGATGGATCAACCATGATACTATTCTTAGTCACAACATTACCTAAGAAAGAGACAGACTCCAACCAAAACTCATACTTAGAGAACTTAGCATATAACTTCTTATCTCTGAACCTTTGAAGTATAATCCGCAAATGCCTCATGATCGGGCTCATTCTTGGAGTAATTAAGATGTCAACTGTAAATATAATGACAAAGGAGTCAAGATACAATCATCACATCTGGTTCATCAACTCCATGAATGTAGTTTGGACATTGGTCAATCCAAAAGACATGACCACAAACTCATAATGACTGCACCGAGTCTGAAAAGCTATCTTTGAAATATCCAAAGCTCTAATCCCTAAATAGTGACACAAAGACCTCAAATCAATCTTTAAAATATGTAAATCACCCTAAAGATGATCAAGTAAATCAATAATACAAGGAAAGGGATACTTATTATTAATTGTCACCTTGTTCAACTGTCAATAATCAATATACATATACCTGGACCTATCTTTTTTCTTCACAAACTGGACAAGTGCACCCCAAGGTGGTACAGTAGGATGAATAAATATTTTATCCAACAACTCTTATAACTGATTCTTTATCTCCATTGGGGCCATCCTATAAGGAGGAATAGAAATAGGCTTGGTGCCCTTCTCAACATTAATGGCAAAGTCACTATTATGATTCGGAGGCATACAAAGCAAATCCATAGGGAAGACATCCATGAGCTCATGGACAACATCTATAGAATCTAATGAAAGTGGTGAATAAGCACTAGTATCACAAATATAGGCAAGTACGGCAAACATCTCATCTCTTCCAAATGATGAGCCTAAAGAAAGGATATAACTCTCTTGGGACCCGAATGAAGCGTACTCTTCTAAGTTATCCTTGGCATACCCCATGAAGCTAAAGTCATAGTCTTAGCATAATAGTCTAGAACAGCATGATAGAGAGCTAACCAATCTATACCTAAGATGATATCAAAATCTACCTATTCTAGGTTAATCGGATCTACCTAAGTCTCACAACCTGCGAAAGTCATAACAAAAGATCGGTGCACTCAATCAAATACTAAAGAGTCTCTTACAGGGTTAGATACATAGCTAGGCATGGTAAGGAAATCACTAGGAGAATCAAAATCTAAAGCAAAATATGCATAAACAAAGGAGAAATTCAACCCTAGGTCAAATAACATAGATGTTAATCTAAAGCAAACAGAAATGATACTTATGATGACAGCATCAAAAGCCTCTATCTTAGGTTTGGGGGTATAGCATAGAACTGTCCACATCTCTGTCTCACACACCTCTAGCAGTACCTCCACCACCCTAAGGATCACCTTTTATTGTCGATATAGTGTGACCACAGAACTAGCCTTAACGATGCACCCTCTTGGCGTTATCTTGAGACACTTGAAGAATAGACTCAATCATCTTAGCATGATCCACTATACTCTGAAATGGCGCCTATGACACTACCATCTGGGTAGTATCCAACTTAAGAGAAACATCCAATCCCTTTAAAAACTTTTAAATGTTCTCAGACTTGGTGGTAATACAGGCAATAGAATATTTAGACAAGGCATAAAAGTGTACACCATACTCAACAACAGACATTGAGCCCTACTCCAGGTGATCAAAATCATCTCTCATCTGATCCCTCAAACTAAATGGCACGAACCTATCCAAAAAGGCCTCAGCAAATTAATCCCAAGTCATGTCTACCGAACCAAGAGGTCTGGAACTAACAAGTAACCTCCACCAATCTATGGCTATATCTTTCAATTGGTAGGTAGTGTAATCAGCTTCATGCGACTCAAGCAATCCAAGGTTATACAAGTTCTCCTAATAATCAATCAAGAGCTCATAGGCATTCTCGTCTACAACATCACTAAAATTTGGCGAACCTAAGTAAATTTCTCAAACCTCTTATGATTCTTATAAGATATTAAAAGGACCTGAAATAACAAGAGACACAGTGAATTTAGAAATCTATGATCCTACTTAAGGAGGTAACATAGATGAAGGTTGAACCCCTGTACTTGGAATACCATATCGAATATTGGCACAAAAGGAGGAACAACACTCGGAGCCTATAGAATACCATGAGTAGATGTTGGTACCGATGAAGGAACCATACTTGAAACTGGAGAAACACCATAAACAGACTCTAGAACAGATAGAGCCACAACATTAGAAACTGGAGGAATACCAGGTTCACTCAATGAAACACCCTCCAAATGAGTCAGAAAATAAATCAATAAACCCTCCAAGACTGGGGTGGAAGAACTCTATAGAACCTGAGTAGGACCCACATCTCTAGCATGCGCAACCTTAGGCTCAGGAGAGATCCCTTTAGTACTACCTCTATAAAGGGCAATCCTCGTGCCCATTCTGTACCTTGAACCCGTTTGCGACCCCTACCTCATCCGCTAGGTTGGTCTCTCTCCTTTTGTGTCAAATCAACATCCTTAGTCTCACTGGATGTAGTCCTCACCATCTATACAGAAAAGAGTGAAATTAGTTTAGAATATAGGGTATGTAAAACTCGCACAATAAGAAACAAAATAAAGAAGTTTCTAAAGATATATTATAGCCTCTCGAAAGTAGATATGAATGCTTATGAATCGATCTGTGAGACTCTACAAAACACCCTGTTCTTACACTAATAAGACCAATAAATCTGGTTGTTCTGATATCAATTTGTCATGACCCAAAAACATAACTCATGATGGCACTTATCATGGCTAAGCCTTGATAAGCAAGCCGATCAACCAAACTGATATGTAAAAGAGAATCATAATACAAAATCAAAATTGAGACTTCTAGAAAAAAGTAAATTCATTCTTACACAGTAATAGCAGAAGTATGAATAATAATAAAACCATAAAATTTTCTAAAACTTGGTGTCACTGTGTAAGACAATGTAAATATATCTCAAAATTTAAAAAATACAACCAAGAGTCAGAACAACTACAATTCTACCTCAGAAACCCAAAATAAGACACAAACTAGATAGGATGAGGTCTAAAGTCAACTCCAAAAGCATAGAGTGGCCACTACCTCAATGTATCACAAATCTCCACATGAACTCAGCTGTCGCGCGGTGCACTCGTACATGGATCTACATTGAAATGGCATAGTAGGAATGAGTACAATCCATTTGTACTTAATAGGTATCATAGGCCGACTAAGTAAAGTAGAAAATAAAGTATATAAATACACACCATAAACACGTAACCTACAAGCAAAAAAATCCCAAATGGTAGCTCATACCATCTATACTAAAAGTTTTATAAATAGCACATAAGCAGGAATAGATACGTAAAAAGAACAAAAATAGGCAATACAGTAGAAAAAGTACATAAAGACAACACTAAAGGTGCATAAACGAATGATAATGAGGATGATGTGATGTGATCGAAGTTATCTCATAACCTCCATATACCCTTATAAAGCATCATGCTTCTAGGTAGGATCCATGGGGGGTTTGCAACCCATATACTATCTCAATACTGCTTTGATAATTGTTACCTATACCCATAGCATACGTTAATACAAATATTAACTACCCAACCCAATATGAAGAAAGTTAAGTCATAAACTACCTAATAATGCTGAAATCCAAGACAAAAACCCCTTCACACTAAAATCTTTCCCTCTTGAGTGGCCCCAGAATCAACTAGAACATACAAATATAGAATCTATGTGTCAAAAAGAAGCCAACAATGCCTATATTGCTTGTTTTTTAATCAATGTCAAAATAGGTCCTTAAAATGGGTTTTTTAAATAAAAGGATAAAATCAGAATTTTAGTTCGTAAATATGTTATCCATGATTTAAGCAAGATGTAGAAGAAAATCCTAGCGAAAGGGGGTTTAAAATGAGGTTTAAATTGATGAAAACCCATTTTAGACCTTCCGAGCTAAAATCTCAAAATTTTACTTTTAAAATCACGAATTAATAGGTTTTAGATGACAAGAATTGAGAAAATAATTTAAATAGTGATTTGGAGCTTACCTAAACATGTAAAATGGAAAAAATTGCCAAAAACTCTATAAACTGAAGCTCAAGGTCTTAAAAATGGGGGGAAATCGGGTAAAGGACATTTAATGTCACCCAAGTATCGCTTAATTGGACGCTGGGCCGCTAAAGCTGCCATCACTTTTGCAACCAAGTATCACTTTCGCGATACCTTCCTGATCTGCGCATGTTGGCGTAAAGGGCCTAGATGCCGCATAAGTGCCTGGCTTGTTGCAATCGTGGGCTTCACTTAAGAGATCGAAATGCACTTAAGCGGATGAACCAGTTGAGTGGTGCATCAACTGGGGACTTGAAAAATTCTATGTCTCCATAAAATAGTGTTAGCACATATTTTGAACTTAGTCAAAATATGTGGTAACACTATTTTGAACCAACCAAGTTCAAAATTATTTTCAAATATCATAACTTGAAAATTATTTTTCAAAAAAAAATTGAAGAAAGGAAAAATGAAGAGAGTCATCACTTTATCTTTTAGGAAACTAGTTTAGTGTACGTGCTTTGCACGTGTGTCTCACGTCAATTAATAAAATTATATATAAAAATAAAATTATTACATAAAAGGTAGCACTCAATGGTAAAATAATGTTATATCTATTTAAATAAGTTGGATAAGTATTGTATGTTATATATATTATTGTTTGTCTTGTCTCACCGGATCTTTTTCTTTTTACAAACGATTTATTGATTTATGTTCTTTTTTGTCACTTTAATTATTTTATCATGATAAAAATTTTATTATAATGTACTTTCATTACATAAACAATAATTAATTTATATGAATTAGACCAACTCATGCACTATCACTCTTCAAATTTACACAATATTCATGTATATTTTATTTACAGATATTTCTTATAATATATAACAAAGTTTTATTAAATATAGATTTAAAAATTAATATCTAATAAAAGTTTTTTATAATATCTTTTACAAGTAGTTTGTTTATTTTCTTTTTAAATTTAATATATGCAATATAACTTTCAAAACATAATAGTAAATATCTTATCTGTACACAAAAAATTCTTAAAATTCCAATCGGACATTCATCAACAAAAATAGAAATGAAAGTACAACAAAATAATACGATAATCAAATTTAGAACAATATGATTAAACTTAATCTTTAGGTACTCTTAATAGTGCCTGTCGGCACCTCCCGGTGTTTTTTTAATATGTAATATTACTAAAGGAAAAAGGCTCAAATATGCCACTGAACTATTAGAAATGGCTCATTTATGCCATCCGTTAAAAGTTGGGCTCATTCATGCCATCCCCGTTACAAAATTGGCTCATCCATGCCATTAATTTTAACAACCGGTTTTTAGAAAATATTTTTTCCATGTGGCGGCATATTAGAGGTCCGCATCATTTTAAAAAAATTTAAAAATAAAAAAAACTTATTTTGTTAAAAAAATAATTTTTTTTAAAAAAAATAATTTATTTTTTGATGCATTAGAAAGAATCCACCCAACTTTTTGATCCATTAAAAATTAGTTTGATCTATGCTTTTAAAATTTGAGATTATTTGTATATTGCCCTATATCAATAGTTTTTTTTTTCCTTTTCTGGCTTTCATGTGTGAATGTGTTCACAATACGGATCAATAATATGATCATCTCCCTCTGAACTAAGTTTTACTTGATTAATTACTGTTAATGAGTTAATTTTGAGATTATTTGTGTATTGCCTCATATCATCTGAGTATTTATAGTTACCAAGCTCATCGACTTTTTTTTGGTTGTATGCGGTGTGAAATTGTGGTCAAATATAGTAAATTGATCCATAGACAAGCAAAGACAATAAGACAATATGTCTCATGCCGTCACTCTATCATCCTCATACCCATCCTGCAAAAATTTCAGTACAGTGGCGTTGATATCAATTATTGTGCTAATTAATTACTATAAAATACTTTTAATATTGTATGATATCATTCGCTTTGAACCAAATTGACATTTTTTTTTCAAGAGACCTTAAATATTTGACATTTTATAAATAATTTTATTTCTTTTTTACTTTTCACATGGGACATTGTTCTGTCAAACACTCATTGTACTGCTCCCTTTCATCTTTTTTAATATGCCGTTTAATGTTTTGACACAATCATATATTAAGATAATTATTTGATAATCAACATTAATCATTGGAGGCAGAATATTTGTCTAAATTACAATTATATTTTTCTTAAATTATAATTTGATTTAATGATATAGTTACATAAAAATTGGTGAGACGTCATAGTTTTATATCCTTATATAATTAATTTTAAGTGGTCCAATCATAATTAGAAATTGAATAAAAATAATATATAAGCGACGCATGCAAGTTACAACTCACAAGTATTATGTATGTATAGTCTTTATCATTTCATTATATACTTAATTCAATGAGTTGATTAATTCCAAAATTTATTGTTCTTTTCTCTTTAATGAAATAAAATATCTAAGAAGAAAGAATAAAATGAAGATGACATGAAATTTGTTTAATATAGTCTAAGGCCAGATGGCATATATAAAAACAAAAGCAAAACCAATATATTTTTGATAAGTTAGATAACATGGGAGTATATATTTGTGTGGGTGTCACGCCCCAAAATCCCATCGGGCCGGACTGGCACCCGAAGCCGAGAAGGCCCGGGAGAACCCGTTCAAATACCTGTACTTTCACTTACATGTCACCAAAAAAATTGGACAGCACTTCGTTGCATATAGAAAGGTCTAATTACCTGTATCAGCACAACACGCACAAATATATATATATAATACTTGGCCGTCGGGGCCACCACATATACAAATATAACGTTACTATATAAACTTCCATGACTTTACCCTTCCTTATGTCTACAAAGCCTCTAGGATATACATGACATAACTAGGGTCGGGACAAACCCCCGCCCACACGTGACTCATGTACAATAACAAAACATAAGGAACCGACTCGGAAAGCTCCAAAGCAAACTGGAGCTCACCAACAATAGCTGTATGACCTGGCTCCTACTTGTGCGGTGTATGAGTTGAGGTACCTGTGCCTGCAGCATGAAATGCAGGTCCCCCGTGAGGGACGTCAGTACGAAATATGTACTGAGTATGTAAAGCTGTAAATAATCACATATGATATAGGAGCTCAATAGAAATCAGAAACAAGTGAATAAGTCGTAATAGGAGTGGACCACACTTACTAGAACTTGTGACAACCTGTACATTGTATTTATTCAATCACTTTACCTTCGTTCTTATCGTCTTTGTAATCATTACTGTACTGTACTGTGACCATTAGGATGCCTCCAGTACATATCAACTGGGATCGACCCATGCTAGGCTTATGCCCCTGGGATACCACCCATAAACACATGAAATAGGGATCGACCCATGCTAGGCTTATGCCCCTGGGATACCACCCGATAAGAGAGAACTTTCATCACTTAGTTCAATTAATCTTTGAGATTGTTATTTCGGTCGTCACCACATTTTTGATACCTTGAAACAATGATACATCAATAGGAACCAAGTAATAGACCTTCTATACAATAACGATGTAATAAGGACTCATTGGTACATCAACAATATGTTTCAGAATCATCAATATCACAACAATGAAATAAGAGCCTTTTGGTATATCAATGAACATTTTGACACTTTATAGGATGGAAACAACTTCGTTGGTAACGTAGAACAATACATGTTTTTGGACAACCTCGGAATCTTACTTGATGGAACATTGGTGTTTTCATGCCAAAGAACATTGTTAGAGTATGCTTTACATACCTCGTTGTAGATTCAGCTACCAATTCAACACAACTTCCCGCCTTTACAAATCACTTATCTACAATGAAATGTTTGGCATCTAGTATTAGCAACCCAACACCACAATTCTCTTCCATAATTCCATACTACCAATATTTGCAAAACATTCCAAAAACCAACTTGAACAATAGGTTTATGTGTGTATATGTATATAATCATCATCTCAATACCACATCATCAATACCACATCATCACCCCAAATTCCTTCACAATTTAACATAATCCAACCATGCACAAGAATAATCCAACATCATTTCCAATCATCTTTCAACAACAATCAAATAACATACTTCTTATGCTCACATGCATATATATATATATATATATACATATCCATATAAATAACACCAACATAATTTACATCCTTACCAAAAAAAATGGCCCTTTTGATTTCGAAGTCCTGTTGGCACAAATAAGGGGTGCTTCTCGAAGCCCTTGAGACGGTGAACACAACTACGGAATCAATTTGGATTTTCTACGGTTGAATCACAAGATAATTGGAGTTGAACTTAGGCTAGGGTTTCTTATTCTTCAATGATTTGGATGATAAATGGTGGATATAAGGCTAAGTATATGTATATAATGACCAATTTTCGTCCATGAGGTGATGGAAAATGACCATATTGCCCTTAAAAATTTAAGTAAATCCGAATCTGTCCATGGTGGACTGTTTTGATAGGCTAAAGTAAATCGGCCATAACTCTTTGCTCCGATATCGGATTTGGGTGAAATTGGTATCGTTAGAAAGATAATTCAAAGTTCTTTCATTTAATATAAATTAATCCACCCAGTTCGTCCTGTACAAGTAGTTATGATCGTTTGAAGTTGACCCTAAAAATCTGTTTTGAGAGGATGAAGTAAAACGAGTATAACTCCTTACTCAGATGTTGGATTTGGATGAAACCAATTTCATTGGAAAGAAGACTCAAAGATCTTTCTTTTGATATATGGTAGCTCAACCAGTTCATTATATTGAGGGAGTTATGATCGTTCAAAGTTGACCCAAAAAACTGGCAGGCCTCAGTAGTTTCCTGCACATTTTACTGTTCACATCCCGGCCACCGTTTTAAAGTTTCGAACGAGCTCGCTTATATCCGAAACTTATCCGTTTTTGGAAATCTTTATATCGTTGGAAAGATTATTCAATAACCTTCGTATGGAACCATCGACGGGAAAATTCCGATATAAATAAAGTCGATTCCTATACACCTATAATCAAACTATACACTTGAAACCATCTCAAAATAATCAATACTCATACTTAAACTCATATATACCTAACTTAGGATCAATACATATACCCCAACACATATAACAATGACTAATGCACGTAATTAAGTACGGGGTGTTACAGTGGGAGTATAAAATAAATTAATGTATATATACACACACACACACACACACACACACACACACAGATATATATATATACATATATATATACACACACACACACACATCTATATATATATATATATATATACATATATATATATATATACATGTTCATTGATTTATTCATATATATTTTTATATTATTTTAAAATCTTTTAATGAAAATTTTGACTCTACTATTAACCTAATCATCATAGATCAAACTAATTTTTAATGGATAAAAAAAAAATTAATTTATTTTAAAAAAAAAATGTGGACCTCTAATATGCTGCCACGTGGCAAAGCTGTTTTCTAAAAATCGGCTGTTAAAAGTAATGGCATGGACGGGCCAGTTTTGTAATGGTGATAGCATGAATGAGCCCAACTTTTAACGAATGAAATAAATGAGCCATTTCTGATAGTTCAGTGGCATATTTGAGCATTTTTCCTATTACTAATCATGCTTACCAAAAAAAATAAAAAATCTAACCTTTACACAAAAATTTTGCAAAGTTCGACCAAACATTTGCCGACAACCTCTATTAATAAGAAAAAAATGAACAGTAATAAAATAGAAATTCGAACAAAGCAATACAATAATCGAGAAATTAAAGCTAATTTTAAACCAAAATAAAGAGAAAAGACAACTAAACTCAAAAACTACATTATCGTACCTGATCCTCCACAAAGGTACTATGATATGTACTAATTAGTTGAAAATAATTAAATTAGCTATACTATTCGACTCATTTTCATGAAAAGTTCAAGATCTTTCACAGTTTCTTCATTGATCCTCTCCAAATCTTGACTATTTTTATTATGATGTGATGTTCAAAGTTCATCATGAGGTTTGCTTTGAATATTATAGCATCTTCTCGCAAATCAATAATATCTTCTCCTTCTCTACCCATATTGTGTTTCTTATTTACTGCATCTCCTAATTGTTTATTAAAATTGAGAAATATGTGAACCAATTTAAGAGAAAATTGGGGTTAAACGGGTTTTATAATTATGTTATATAGTTTAATTGGGGAAAATAATTTATTTAAAGCAAATTTCAATGAATAGAGTTCACAAATATTAAGATTCCCTACCTAATTCAATAAGGAAATTAATAATCAAAATTTTAATTAACTTCAAAATTCTAAATATTATGAATAAATTTTCCTTGTTGAAAAACTTAATTCCTATATTGGAATTGCAACAATTACGTTGCCTAAGTCTATTATGAACTTTCCATATATAGTATATGGAATGGTTGATCCAATTTCAATTTTGATGTGAGTTTATATATGAAATTATAAAAATTTCATTAATAATATTTTTATAATTAATAAAAAATATAATTAATTGAATCTTTTCATTTGTATTTTACCATATATTCTTCTCTTACCATTTATTTTAGGACTCTATAATTTTTAAAATATATTTTCTTTTACCATATAATTATGGATTCCTTAATTAAATATTATAAAAATAGTAATATAATACTTTTAAAAACATAGGTAAAACAACATTTTTGTCTATTGTAAATTATTTTAATGAAGGGTAAAAAGTTCAAATTCACTTTTCTAAGGATCTTCACATTTTTAATATATTACAGATATAGATTATAGATTATAGATTATAGATTATGGATATAGATTATAGATTTATAAAATCATTTTAAAAGTGTCTTTAAGAAAATCTTTTATTTTTAAAATCAGAGTATGGGGTGAGGGTTCAAGGAAATTTTTAAAGAAGGTATTGTTATTTATAGCAAGAGTAACATTATTTTACCCGACAAGTGGTTCTTTTACTCCCTCTACTTTACTTTTTCCTATTTTCACTCCACTATTTCACTCCCCCCTCCCCAACACACAATATAGCCGTATCTTCTATCCCTATTTTTTATCTTATTTTTTTATTTAATTTTTTTTTTCCACTTTATTTTCTCTCTTATATTTCTCGTCTTTTTTTTTTCCTTTTCCTTTTTTTTCTTTTTCATTTTCTTTCTTTTTTCTTTCTCATATTTGAAGATAATTATCTTCATGATCTTCAAAATTTTGAAATAAAACATCATTACAATTTTTTCTCTCTTTCACTTTCTTATATCTTTAACTTTTTTTTCTTGTTAGTTTTTTTCATCTTTTTTATCATTTTATTTTTTTCATTTTGATTTCTTTTTCTTTTTCATTTTTTCTTTCCACTTTATTTTCTCTCTTCTATTTCTCTTTTTTTTTTCTTTTTCATTTTTTTCTTTATTTTGTTTCTTTTTCGTTTTTGTTTTTTCTTTCTCTTATCTTTTTTTCTTTTCCTATTTTCATTTTCTTCTTTTTTTCTATTTTTTTTCTTTTTTTCTTTTATTTTTACACTTCTATTTCTATTTTTTTTTCACTTCTTTTTTTATTTTTTTATTTTTCTATTTTTTTTACTCTTCTATCCCTAACTTTTATTTTGAAAAGATAAATATTTATATCATATATGCATATTCAAAAAAATATATATAAAATACATAGTCATACAGATCTGAATATGTATTTATAGTACAAAACATACATATATATCTGCATATGTATTTATAGAAATACATATCTCACTCATATGTATATATAAACACATAGGACACAAAATCTTTATGACAAAAAGGACAACTATATAAATATACATGTAGGTACTAAAAAAATGCATGATCCATAGCTTAAACAGTAAAAAAAATATAAATAAATACATATGTTACCATTTAGTATGACATAGAACAGTTCAAAGACAAATCCAATGTCGTGCAAAAATACATATAGCTATGCATTTATATATACAAAATACAAATACAAATACATGCACATGCCCCCAAAAAATTTATAATACATTTATGACATAATACATCTGCCTAATTGCACTTGTACTATACATTTCTTCTTATTCATGTAGACACCACAAATATTCTTATGACAAAAAATTGTGTACTGCTCCTTTGATAATATCGCCTTAATACGTTCTTTAATATCATTGATTGTGTGATATTCTATATGTGGTGTAAACCTTGGAAGTACTCTTGCAATGAATATATGATCACGCAACACCTATAAAATAAAACAGTTACATAAATCTATATTAGTGTACTTTTCACAAAAATATAATACAAAATACATAGTATGGATTTGTTTTCTTTTACATAATTTATATTATATTACGAAAAATACATATAACGCTGCATATGTATTTACAGAATACATGTCTGATCCATATGTATATTATTATACAAAAAATAAAAATATGACTCTGATATGTATGTATGAAATACATATCATATTCATACTAAATAGTACCAAACATAACTATACTGTATATCTTAATTTGTATTTGCAAAATACAAAGGTGACTCATATAAAATAAGAATATACATATGGATCAGGTATGCATTCTGTAAATACATATGCAGAGCTACATGTATTTTATGCAGTGTTGGATTTATCTTTGAGCTGTTCTATGTCATTTTAGAGGGTAATATGTGTACTTATTTGTATTTTTTACTATTTAAGATATGTATCATGTATCTTTTGATTACCTATTTGTATATGTATTTAGTTGTCCTTTTTGTATATACAAATGCACATTCATATGTATTTTTGTACAGTGTTGGATTTGTCTTTAAATTGTTCTATGTCATTTTAGAGGGTAACATATATACTTATTCGTATTTTTTACTGTTTAAAATATGTATCATCTGTTTTTTGATTACCTATATGTATATGTATATAGTTGTCCTTTTTGTTATAGAGATTTTTATGTCTTACATGCTTATATATACATATGAGTCAGATATGTATTTTTGTAAATACATATGTAGATATATATGTATGTTCTGTACTGTAAATACACATGGAGATCTCTACGTCAATTTATTTTGTATATTTTTTTGAATATGTATATGTGATATAGATAATTGTCTTTTAAAAATAAAATATAGAGATAGAAGAGTAAAAAAAAAAACTGAAAAAAAAAATTAAAAAGGGAAAAAAAACAAAAAAAACAAATGGAAGTTAGAAATAGAAGTGTAAAAATAAAAGCAAAAAAAAATAAAAAAATAAAAAATAGAAAAATAAAGAAGAAAATGAAAATACGAAAAGAAAAAAAATGAGAAAGGAAAAAAAATAACAAAACGGAAAAGAAAAAATAAAGAAAAAAATGAAAAAGGAAAAAAAAAAGAGAAATAAAGAGAGAAAATAAAGTGAAAAGAAAAAAAAAATCAAAATAAAAAAGTAAAACGATAAAAAAAAAAAGATGAAGAAAAAATAACAAGAAAAAAAAGTTTGAGATATAAGAGAGTGAAGAAGAGAAAAAAACAGTAATGATATTTTATTTTGAATTTTTGAAGATCATAAAATAATAATCTTTCATATTTGTGTTTGATTTGAAAAAAGGAATCTCCTAATTGAAATAACAAGGAATCTAGTCAATAATTTATGAAAAAAGAATTTACTGTTTTCTTATTTAACTCATTGATTTGAGTAAAAGATGGACAGTAAATCTTATTATATATATATTTTAGTAGCAATACTTTATAAAATACAAAATATAACTTGTTATTTTTCATAATTATAAAAGAGTTGCTATAAAAATTCTAATTATAGCTATAAATTTGCTATTTATGAGAAGGATATCTTCCGTCTCTTCCTAAAAATATGAAGCATATCAATTTATGATATTTCCAAAAATAAACTCACACGATAAAACAGAACCTATATCCTCACATATCTTCCCGATCCTCCTAAAAATATGGAAAACATCGATATATGAGATTTTTAAAAAAATAAACACCCCACCTCCCTACAATTTCCCCGCACCCATTGCAATTTCCCCGAGGTGCTCTTTCTCCATATAACTTTTATTATTATAATGATTAGCCAATCATCAAATCATTTTTATGAGCACTTTAATCTGTTTGTTTTTTCTTTTACGTTTTGACAACAAGATTTTTGAAAAGGAATAAACATTACTCTTTTTTTGAGTATATTCGATGATATTGTTTATTTTGAAATTATGATAGACACTAGTTGTGTTCATATCAAGATACACTACTTTTTATATAATTTAGATATCATAAAATTGAACACAATAAATGACAAAAAGTTTTTTAAGAAGTGTATATGATACATCAGTTTTTAATTTCTATATCGTTCAGAAACTATAAAATTAAACACACTTAGTTACAACAAAATTTTTGAAAAAAAATTATATGATACACCAGTTGCTATACAACTCAAACATCATAAAATTATTGAAACACTTTAGACACCATAAAATTATTAATACGTCAATTCTCATATAGTTCAGACATTATAAAATTGTTAATACACCAATTTTTATACAGTTTGGACACCTAATACATCAATTTTTATAAATTTTAAATATCATAAAATAGTTAATACACTAATTTCTATACACATCATAAAATTATTGATACACTAATTTCTATACAGTTTAAACACCATAACAACAATTACAATTGTAGTTAGATATATCTATATATCTCTGTATATACTTGATAAATAAAAATGTTTATAAATTGGTGTTGCAAACATATTGATGAACCATTTTCATATCCATTGTGTAAAGAAAGAAAAGAGCAGATGGCTGAAGAGAGAGATTTGAAATTAGTATTATTAGTTACCTTTTACAAAGAAAAATCTACTGCAAAAATTAGGAAATTAGTGATAATTTACATACAAAATCAAGTCATTAGTTGCTTTCGATCACTACGTTTTGTAAACTAAAACTATATTTTGTAAATAAAAAAAATATATTTATGTATTGTAATTTAAGGTCTTATATAATATTCGGAGAAGGTTCAAATATACCTTGTACTATGATAAATGGTTTAAATATATCATTTCTTATACTTTGAATGCAAATATACTCCTTTTATTATACTTTGGGTTCAATTATACTCATACCTTTATATTTTTGTACAAATTTTTCCTTAGTTGTAGCGGAGGAACACATGTCAAGATCAGATGCAATGATTCATCTTCAATTTTAATATATCAAATTTTCTGACAAATTCATTCATTTAATCCGATTCGGTTCATTTTCTTTTCAAATTGTTTTCTTTTCAAGGCGTAAATCTTATTTTTGATTATTTCACGAGAAAAGCTGGAGTTAGCCAGAATCTTCCCACCATTTCACAAACATTAGATTTGGGTGAAGAAGTTCATTTTCTATTTTTGTATAGTATGATTTCTATTATACATTCTTCACAAAACATCCTCTTTTCTATTCTTGAACTACTTTTACTCTAAGTTAATACGTACATTTATAAAATTCACATGTTTTTTCTTTATTTATGCTAAGATCGTACTTCCAGTTATTTGGCTTTGCTTCTACATAATCAGTACCTTTCTTATATTAATTTCATACCTTTTCTTCCTATTTTTTCATGAATATTTATCACGATCCGATTCAGGACCTTGTCGTGACGGGCATCCCAATCCAACCAAGGCCTAAGCTGACTCTTACCCTTCCCTCAGGAGCATAACAGGTAAACTTGGGAAGCCAACCAGGATAGTTATAGAAATATGAAAATTTATAGAAAGCTTGAGAGTCAAAATCCATAATAATATCTTAACACTAGCCAGAAAAGCCTCTAATCCAAATATTACCAATCAAGTTGAACATAACCCTGACTATGCCAAAAGAAATCCAAAAGTACTGGCTAAGAAAAACCAAGCTTTTCGAAGGATGGAGGACTCACCACTTCAACAACTGATCAACCGGAATATTGAACCACCTAACACTGCACAAGGTCACAAGAAAGCCCTCGAGCCCTACATCATGAAATGATGTAGCATCCGAGTACGGTCCGTACGGCGAGTACTGACATGCAACCCAAGGAAAGGATGAACCCAAAGTATATACAAGATGATGGGATAGGGGCAAGGGGCATGAAACATGACCATTTTAAAACTTAATCCAGAACTTTATAGCTCGTACCGACCTAAAGGCACCTACGGGCTATATGGGTCCGGCTTCCCTTGTCGAAAGGGACCCAATCTATGTTAGCCTCATGTATCGAGGAGTTAGGCTAAATCCATCAATAGTCAATTAGCCTTCCAAAAATATACTGTGTAAAGCAAACACATTCGTCATAGACCCTCAACGTTGGTAAATATGGTTTTCAGTGTTGGTCCCACCAGGTCTACACCTTCTCGGTGAGCTACACAATTTTCTTTAAGCCTAAATTAAAACAGTTTGCACATAACATCAACAATGGAGTCTTTTATTAAGGCGTTTCTGAAATGGTATCGTCATACCAATAGACTTGCAAGCTATTTCAATTATGCCAAACCCTAACTATTTAATCAATTAGATTTCAAATTTTGATTTAAAATGCAAAATCATAGCCCCCAAGGATGTTCCAAAACCTTTTTCCTTTTTACCATTTTAATGTCATGCAATATTTCAAACGATGAGTTAAACTCTATAGAATCCTTGTCCAAAATTAAATTACATTATCGGTTGAGGTTCATATCATTAATATCATACAAATTCATAAGCACTGTGAAAAATCAAATTACAAATTCCACCATTACTTTGAGACACAAATTCAATTTGCAAACCATCATTTAAATCATGAATAAACCATTTAAAATAATGGAAAATAATGGAAGTGTTTAAGAAACAAAAACCCTCAATCCTAGTTTAATCAATCATCCAAAACACACAATTACCAAGTAATTTGATGCTATAATATAATAAATAAAATAGGAAGTGTCCAACATGCCTGAATGACTGAAGAATTTGGAGAGAAATTGGAGTTTACAGCTCGAAGAATGGAATTTTTAAGAAACCTTTGATTTGCTTCTCTTGAAAATTTAAAAAGGAAAAATAGTGATAAAAAACTGATAATTGATTACCTAATAGGGGTTAGGAAGTGTTTAAGGTAGTTTAAGGGGATGAAGGAACACAAATCCCTCACCCAACTTAAAAAAAATAAAATGGGTGATTTTTTCCCAAGGGCGTGCCACAACCTTATCGTGGAGCGTAGGCAGTGCGACACGCCTCTATCGCTAAAGGCTCCTAGCATGACACGTCCTTATCATGGACCCTCACTAGTTCGGGGTCCCAATGGCTCTGATTCCTTTTCAAAAATTTCAAAACTTTTTCCGAATACCCCTTTTACATCTCTTATCATGATTCAAGTAAAAAATTATCATTGAACACGTGGGAGGGTCCGACATCAATAGTCAAAATTTATGGGGTCTTACATTATACCCCCTTAGGATCATGCATCCTTGAATGAGAAGTTAGGACACTTTTAGAACTATAATAGGAAGAATATAGTGGAATTCAAGAACAAATTCAAAATGCAATAGGAGAAAAAGAAAGATTCATACCTTAAGCACTTTTGTTCTCCATTAGAAACAAGAATGGGTACTTAGCTTTCATATCCTCTTACGATTCTCATGTATCCCCTTCTACCTTTTGATTTCTCCAAAGAGCTTTCACTAAAGTTATTTCGTTAGTTCACAATTTTTGAACTTGCCTATCCAAAATTTCAATTGAGATTTCCTCGTAGGACAAAGAATCCTTAACACCAATATCCTTAATGGGAATTACTATGGAAGGATTACTCACATACTTTTTAAGCATTGATATAGGAGATGCGAGGTAAACCGAGGCCAAGCTCGCTAGTAAGTCCAATTCGTAGGAAACATTCCCATTCTTCTCACAATCTGATACGGTCCAACATAACGGGGACTGAGTTTCTCCTTTTTCTCAAATCTCATGACTTTCATAGGAGAAACCTTTAAAAACACTCAATCGTTAACTCCAAACTTCAAATCCCTCTGCCTCACATCCGCGTAAGATATTTGGCGACTTTAGGCAGTCTTAAGCCTTTCTCAAATCACCTTCACCTTCTCCATCTCTTGGTGAACCAATTCAGGCCAAACAACTAACTCTCACCCTCCTGAAACCTTCCAATTGGACACCTAAACCTCCAACTATAAATGACCTCAAAAGGAGCCATTAGGATGTTGGAATGATAACTATTGTTAGAAGCGAACTCAATAAGCGACAAATGATCAACCCAGCTACCTTTAAAGTTAATCACACAGTCCCTTATCATATATTACAGAGCCTAAATAGTACATTCCACTTTTTCATCCATTTGAGGGTATAAAGCAGTGCTAAGGTTCACCTGAGTACCCAACTATTTTTTAAAAGAATGCCCAAAATATGAAGAGAATTGCATACCCTGGTTAAAAATAGTAGATATTGTGGCTCCATGTAGCTTAACTGTCTCCTGAATGAATAGCTTGACATAATCCTCTTCTAAGTAGTTAGTTCTCATAGGATAGAAGTGAACAAACTTGGTCATCATGTCCACAATGACCCAAATAAAATCATACTAGTTTTGAGACCACGAAAGACTCGTAACAAAGCCCATATTTATCATCTCTCATTTTCACACGGGTAAAGATATCTCTTGAGAATTTCCACCCGGCCTCAAATGTTCTACCTTAAATTGCAAACAAACCATGAACTTAGCAATAAAATTTTCCACATCCCTCTTCATATTATTCCACCAATAAATTTCCTTCAAGTCATTATACATCTTTGTTGAATTCGGATGAACCGTATATCTGGACACATGAGCTTCGATTAAAATCCTTTTTTGTAGCCTATCTACATCAGGAACACAGAACCTCCCTTGGTTCCTTAGAATGTTATCTCCCCTAATCTCCGAAGCTATCAACTTTTGCTGATCCACATCCTCTTTGATTTTCATTAGTATGGGATCCAGAACCTGTTTCTCCTTGACCTCACCTCCAAAAGATGATTTAACCACTTCCTAAATGATTATCCCTCCATCCTTGGAGTCCAAGAGGTGAACTCCAAGAATGGCTAACTAGTGAACATCCTTAACCAATACTCTTTTATCAATCATAACATGAGATAAACTCCTCATGGACAGCTTTCTAAGAGCATCGGCTACAGTATTAGGTTTACTTGGGTGGTAGTGTAGACTAATGCCATAATCTTTAAGCAATTCTAACCACTGCTGTTGTCTAAGATTCAGCTCTTTTTAAGTGAGAATATACTGCAAGCTCTTATGATCTAAAAAGATATCCACGTGCACCCCATACAAATAGTGACGCCAAATTTTCAAAGAAAAAACCACAACTGCTAATTTTAGATTGTGAGTCGAGTAATTTCTCTCATAAACCTTAAGTTGCCAAAAATCATAGGCCACAAACTTACTATGTTTCATCCCCACAGGGGACACATTTCAATACATAAAACACCCCTCATCTCCCTTGGGTAGGGTCAAAATAGGAGCAGAAGTCAACGTATCTTTTAATTTCTCACAACTTCTCTCACAAGCATCGGACCATAAAAACATTAACTTTTTTGAGTCAACCTCATGAGCAGAGTCTAGATAATAAGAAACTCTCCATAAACCTCCTATAGTGACTGACGAACCCTAAGGAGCTCCTAATGTCGGTTAGAGTCGTGGGTATAGGACACTTTTTAACTGCCTCAATCTTTATTAGATTCACGTTAATTCCCTTACTGGATACAAATTGCCCAAGAAAAGCCACAAAACTTAGCTAGAATTCATACTTAAAAAATTTGGCATACAATTCCTGGTCTTTAAGGGCCTGCAACATAATTCAGAGGTGATTAGCATGATCCTCCTCACTTTTGGAGTACACCAAGTTGTCATCAATGAAGATTATAACAAACAAATCCAAAAACTATCTGAACACCCAGTTTATAAGGTCGATAAAAGCATTTGGAGCATTAGTGAACCTGAATGACATAACCAAGAACTCATAGTGTCCATACTAGGTTTGAAAAGCAGTCTTGAGAATATCAGCTTCCCTAACCTTCAACTGATAATAGCTCAAAGATCTATTTTAGAGAAATACTTAGCACCCTAAAGCTGATCAAAGAGGTCATCAATCCTAGAAAGAGGGTGCTTGTTTTTCACTATGACTTTATTCAACTAGCAATAGTCTATACACATTCGAAGAGGCCCATCTTTCTTTCACTCAAAGAAGCACCCCAAGGAAAAATACCAGGATGGTTGAAACCTTCGTCAATGAGATCTTTTAATTCTTTTAATTTTATTAAAGCCATCATATAGGGAGGAATGGAAATAGGATGAGTATAGGGAGAAGATCAATAGGGAAGTTTCTTATCTCTATTTTACTTCCTTGAAATAGGTACTACCGAGCAACATGCCCTTGCTTGGTGGGTTGTTAATTAATCAGTTTTAAAAGAGGGATGGATTTCGACCTTTCTTTGAGTTGTCAAGCTAATAAAGTGCTACTTCTAAAATGATCGTTGAGGTCATTCACTCGATTACCTCGGTGGCTCTGCTATCGATAGATCAAGAAATACTACCTTCGTATCATACCAAAGGCATTGCTAGTGGATATGCCAAAGATGTCCTTGCTCTGAATCGGGTACTTGAAATACTAAAGGTACTTCTTATGGTCCTGCTTCGACCACCCTTCCTTCTCTAACTTTTTCTTCAAAAATTTAATCTACTTAGACTGATGATGGAAATCTTGAACCAAAGTCTATCATCCTATCCAAAGGAATCCTAATAAGATCATTGGGAAAGTTTTTGAAAAATTTATTAACCACAAGGATAGATTATAAGGAGAGACTTTTAGAGTTTGAATCCTTGACTCAAACTAGATGATATAGACACCCTTTCAATATTAATTTTTAAGCCCTAAGATAAGAAATAAACTTCCCTTTTGACACTAGGGAACTCCTTTTCCATTCTAATAGCAATGCCCCAAAACTGGTACCCGAAACGCTACACGGTGCTCATGACATCGAAGGACCACAAGCTAACCCATAACTGATATTTGTACTTGTATACTAAATAACATTATGTAAAATGCAAAAATGATAGACAGAAACACGCCATAAGGTTCAAAATGGATAAAACATAATATCTGAGAGTATGGTATATCAATACAAAAACATGAACTAAAGTAAACTGGCTGAACGTTCGATAGTCTGAAAAGCCTCTAAAAATGAACTGTCTGAATAGGAGTTGATGGGACATGTCCCCAACTAACTCCAACTACTGAAATAAACTAAGTAATTAAATAATAAAGTAATGATCATGTCCTCGAAGGATGAGGACTACAGCTAACTTTGACTGCTAAGACTAGAACGGTACTGATGCTCTGGAGCTCGTGCTTCTGAACCTATGGTATAAAACACCATAGCGCAAATGCATCAATATGATTGAATATACTAGTATATAAGCGAGGTAGGCTGAATGCAAAGGTTTATATGCATGAACTATGCTAACGACTGTATAACATGAACGTGAGAATAAATATAAGAGTAAATAACTGTAACTGAATTCGTAATAATACTAACTACTGAGTTTGATTATAGATAACATGAGTTACTGATAACTGATACTGAACGACTGTATCTGACAATCTAGGTTCTAATGGAACTAGTTGAGTTCTGTACTGTTCTGAGTTGATTATATCTGATAGTCTTGAATTATGTAGAACTATATGAGTTCTATTACTGAGACTAAGACTGAAACTGTAACTATGGGAAGTAGTCATCTAACCGATATGCCCCAAATAAAGCAATATAGCTGAATTGGGGTCTAATTTGTAACCCCAATTGGAAGGGTGTCAATATCGCGCCACCAGTAAGGACAACATATGAGTGACCCTCCACTGGCAGGTACTCAAAATGAGAATGGTGGGAACCCTTAACTGGAAGGTAAGCCACCTCATCAACCCTCAACTGGATAGTTAGATATCTCAACCTACGCTGGCTACGTAGTTCTGGAATGCAAGGATTGCTTCTAAGAATCACACCCTCTACTGGCAGGTGAATTCCCATCCTTGGGTTGATTCGATGCTAAATCCTACTACCATTTGAATAAACACTGAACATGATTAACTGAACTGAGTTAACTGAGTTTCGTTGACTGACGGAATACTATTGATATTACTGAATTACTGAGCTTTCCTGAGTCACATGACTAACTGAGTTATATTGACCATGATTTAACTGAGAGTATCGTGAAAACATAACACTGGCTCTAGGCACACAACTAAATTTTCAGGTACAAGTATCCCCAGGACTCGATAGAAGGGAACTGACAAGGCATGACATTCTTGACTACATGATAACATCAACAATTCATAATACAATAAGTTGGGGATTTCATGAACTACATGGTTATCATAATCGTGTACATGGTAGGAATGCATATAATCAATGTCATAATTTCATACTCTAATATCATGAGCATTCCAACATACGTCTACATTGTACATCAATAGCATGGGAGTCATTTGAACATAAGGGTAAAACATGAATCCATCACTGAGGTCACAATTGAGCTATATTACATAATTTCTAGTCTCTTAGGCATTTTATCAAACACTTGGTTGCATGACTTAGAGCAAGGCATGATCATCAATTAACCTATCATAACCAACTAAAATTCATGGTTTTCAACTCACATGCTAACATATTTTCATAAAAACAAATAAAGATTCCAATTTGGGAATCATACAACAACAACCACATGAACATAATCAGCCCATAACATGAATATCAAAATTCATAGTTTAAAACTTGATTCTTGGACTTCATGAACAAAAGAAATCCATGAATGGACACTATGCATATCTTGGATGGAAGATTCTTGAAAACAAATGGTGAAATTCTTGAAATTGAATTCCCAATTAAAAACCCTAACTTGTTCTTGATAGATTTGAGAGAGCAACCACTATAATTTGGGTGAAATAGGGCTGAATTACATGTTTGTGAATTTTATAGCGGGTGGGAAATCGACCCTTTTTCCCTTGAGGACGTGGTCATTTACTGACAAAAAAATTAGGTGCCGACGCTACAAGTGACGCGGTGCGTTAACGGCTGCAACGTGATACTCGACGTATCGTACCATGATCGCACCAAGCCTCAGGAGTTTTGACTCTGGTAGCCTACACAAATGTTTACCAATGCGATTAGCAATGCGGCACGCTAAGATCACGTTAGTCCACTATTTTGGGACTCCGAACATGATCTAAACGTGTTTCGAAAAATACAAAACTTGTTCGGGAATACCTATTGACCTTTCTGATCATGAATTAATGAAAATACGGGCGATTAGAGGATATTAAGATGGCGAGATGAGATTGCCAACTTTCGAAGCCCAAAATAGGCTAAGTCTGGGAACTTGGTTAGAATTTTTGCAAAATCTAGGATCCCTTGATAAGCTTAAAGGGCTGAATTAAGCTTAGAAGTTTTGCGGGGTTTTACACTAACACTGGTTCATTTGGAAAGTGGAAAGTGACTTCTTGGATTCTACAGTCTAGCGAATCATAACACAAATGATTTTCAATCCATCACCAAGATTACATCAAAATCCACCACATCAAGCTCTATTAAATCTACCAATGACTCCTTATGAAAGAAGGACATCACACAACTCCTATAGACTTTTCTAGTAACAATAGACTCACACACTAGGTTATAATCTAAAAAGTTGTTGGAAATACTTTCTGGACCAAAACCAAAGTGCACAACCACATAAGAGGTCACATATGATAGGGTGGAACCAGGGTCAAGCAACTAATAAACATCATAGGAGAAAAGTTGTTACATACTAGTGACAACACCTAGGGATGCCTCAGATTCCTGGCGAGTGAAAAGTGCATAAAAATGATTCTGACTAGTTCCTACCCCTGTAGTAGCACCTTTTGCCATAGAAGTTGCAAAAGTAGCGATCGAGACCTTATTAGCTCGGGTGGAAACCTTAGTTAAAGGAAACTCTTATTGTGTATGACCAGGTTGACCACAATTAAAGTACTAATTTCTCTCCTCCTTACAATAACCATAGTGAGGTTTCCCTTAACCATGACAAGATGGATAGGGTGGGGTCGATGGAGCTACGCCAACATGAGATTGGGCACTATTTACCCTAGTACCATTACTATACTAGGAAAGTTGGTCACCTGAAGATTTAGGATAAAGAGAACTAGGTGAAGAATAATAATATACCTAGTTCTTCTTCTTAGGTCATAGCCTACCATCCTTTCGAAAGTTCTGTTGATTTGCTCCCTTCTTTGCATATTTAAACTTTTTGCTCTACCTTTCTCCCATTTCTACCTACTTCATCTTCTCACATTTTACTTGCTACATGTAAACCACTAGCCTTGATATATTCATGTCATTGTTAAGCATATCATCCTTGTACTCTAGTATCATATGAGATAGACTCCACACAAACTTCCTTATTTTGGACCTCATATTAGACACAAGCTCAGGAGCATAACGGGATACTTTAGGTGAACTTTAATATATACTCCTTAACATTCATCTTATCCCTGTTTTAAGTTCATATATTCTTCAGCCTTGGCTTCCCTCAACTCCTGAGGAAGAAAGAAGTGATCAAGAAAAGCACCAACAAACTCATCTTACGCTGTTGGTTTAATATCTTCACCCCTTAAATATTTTCGATATTTATGCCACTAATAAGCCATTTTTTAATTGATAAGTTGCAAACTCAACCCCCTCTGATTCACTAGCATGCATAACTCTAAAGATTTTTCATATCTCATTAATAAACCCTTGAGGATCCTCCTCAACTTTAAAATTGATAAAGGTTGGGGGATTCAGCCTCTTGAATTGATTAACCCAAGAAACCTTAGACGAACTAGTGACAGAACCAACATGATATGACTAGCGAGACTATAATGCCACAATCTAAGTAGGTTTATGAATGGACTGACGGAATTCAACATTTGAGATATCCTTTTGAGGCGATTAAGTAGGGGTAGCACCCGTCTGGGAGGCTCGAAGAGGACTAGTAGGGACTGATAGAACAATAAGTGGAGCAATAAAATCAGGAGTACGAATTCTAAACCAGGTCTGCATTCTATGAGGACAATGAACTTCCTCCGTATTGTCCTCAATTGGGATAGAGGTTCCAACTGAATTCCTACGACCACCAAATATTTGTAGAGGTATGATATAAAATGCAAATAAGCCATAAATTAGAGGGAATCCATGATAGCTAAACTCTCAAGCACGAAACAGAACACAAAGAAAGAAAATATTCCTAAATGCCTTATAGCCTTCCCCTTATAAGTGTAGTGCGCTACACACCCATAAAAGAGACGCTACGCGACACAATTTTGTGGACACCCAATGATCCTAAATTGTACTTTCATACCAAGCTTTTCACGATTTGAATTAGGGCGTAGCCGTTACGAGCATCCTAAACCAAACCAGGCTTGAGATGACCTATAGGCTTACCTCAAAAACATAATAGTAATGATAAACAGTGGAAGCCAACCAAGATAATAAGAGAAATATGAAAATCTACAGAAAGTTTGA
>NC_061111.1:231562518-231568239 GCF_002878395.1 Capsicum annuum | reverse complement strand
AAATTTCATATGAAGGAGGATCTAACCATCATGATGAATTTTTTTTTTATATCTTATATAAATGATCCATCAAAGTAATCACTAAAAAATAATTTAAATGTGCTTTAATCAATATTTTGATGAAAAAGATGGCATATCTTTTATACTATAAATTTTGGAAGAACTCTCTCCAGATTTGACATTGTAACAATACTTCCCTTATTTTAATTTTCTAAATAAAATTATTTTACGATCTAAATTTTTAATTAAGCCGTGACCAATGCCAATGCTTTAACTTGACTGAGTGAATCAAACTTTTTTCTTCCAAATATTACGCACCTAATGCAATTCTGAAGAACAACTTATAAATTAAATGATTGAAAATTGAATAATTAAGTCTATTAGAATATACGGACCTATTTAATAAGCTACATTGATTAAAATAGTCCTTGAATTAAAACTCAGTCTAACCAATAATATATTATTTGGTCACTCAATTTCACCTAATTAATATATTAATTACTTATACAACATGTGGTTTATTATCTTATACTAAGGGAACAAGGACTTATTGACCTAGTTTTAACTGTATCTGAATAGCACCTCAAATGTCTAAACTACCCCTCAATCTCAACATTTCAAACCACGTCTACTTACAAAAAGTATTAATAATTAAAAGTATAATTTATATTTTATTATTTTTCCTGCAAAATTTAAAACTATATTATCGGCATAAAATGTCATTCATCTATTGAAAATAGTAGAAAAAAAAATTTCATCTACCTTTTAGCTCTATAATGTCCATCACATCCATTTTTGGACTCGACAATGTCCTTTATTTAACAGTCTTAATATCATATAATAAAAATAAATTTCATTAGGGAGAATACCCACGAAAATATCTGAACTTTGACCGAATTTTCAATTGAACATACTAAACTTTGCAGGGGTTCTATTACCCCCTAGACTTTTATTTTTATATTTTAATGACATATATCAGCCCACTTTGACAAGTGCATGTAATCACGCCACTTGAGTGCGTGAGAGTGATTAAAAATGTTAAAAAATAATTTTTTTGGTCAAATAACCCCTCAATTTGCTGATTTTTAAAAATTTTATATTTTTTATTTATTTTTCATTCTTTCTCTTCTCTTTCTTTCTTCTTTCTTTTTTCTCTTCAATGGAGTTAAATTGGTGTTCCATTGTTGAATTGAAAATAATTTCATCACACATACACACGCCCCAAATGTATCATCTTCAACACACTCAATTCAATTACATCAATTTTATCCAATTTCAACACACACACCAAATTAATATTCTCCAATTTCATCAAAAATAGCAAAATTAACCCACCATTGCCACCGCCAAGCAACCCACCATTGCGATTTATTAGGTATTATATCTATTTGTATTTTAACTTATATACATATGATTAGTGTTTGATTTGGGATTTGTAATCAATGGGGAAAAAGAGAAAGGATGGGATCCATAATGAAATTTGTGAAGAACTTGATATAAAGATTAAGTTTGCTCGAACTGAATGAAGTTCTCGCTGTTTGGGTTGTTTACACCAATTATGATGGCAAAGCTGAAACTGAAAACTGTGTTGTGGCTGCTTGATACTTGAATTGGTAGTATATAGAAGTTCTCTTTTATTAAACTTGGTCTCATATGGACCTGAAGAAATTTGATTGCAAATAGCACACTAAGGCAGTAGCTAAATACACTACTGGAATTTAGAAGCACTGTTTGCATTGAAGTAGAAAAACTTTTATCCAGCTCAGAAAAGTTATGTATGCTTTGAAGTAGATCATGCGTATTAATGTCTTCATTCGATATAATTGTTATTGTTATTGCAACTGTACTTATGCAATGAACATGTGAGCAAACTATGTTGGAACTGTATGAATTGAGATTTGAATAAAATTATTGAAGAGAATTTTTTATTTGAATTTGAAATTTGGGAAAAGATTTTCTTAATGAACTAAATAAAAGCCAAATTTAAAGAATGAAGAATCCAGAATTTGGTGAAAAAATGGTGAAAATTTGTATTGTAATATTACCAATATTGTTTGTTGGAGTAATATGGTTGTAATGGTGAAAATAATGAAATGGAGAAGAAAGGGCACTTGTGTCACACCTCCGACAACCAAATTTGGGTATAGGGTTCAAGGGGGGGGGGGGGGGGGAAATAATTTCACTTTTAAAAAGTCTAGGGGGGTAATAGGACCCCTGCAAAGTTCAGCATGCTCAACTGAAAATCCGATCAAACTTCAGGTATTTTTGTGAGCATTCTCCCATTTCATTAAGGACATGACATCTTTCCATTTGTCCTTATTTATTTAATTAAAATAATTAAAAAATAAAACTAAACAACAACGCTCGACTCATTCTTTATCCAACCCGCCCATCTCTTTAACCTATACCCACGTCCCATTCATGAGCTAAAAAAGTAAAAATTATTCAAATTACCTAAGTTGTGCAGATACTTCATTTTTGATATCACACCATGTTGAATTCTACAAAATTACTATATTAGAGAATTTAACATGCATTTTTTAAACATTTTTTAAGAGTACGAGCAACTTAGCAAATAAATGGCTAGTATGAACACCTTACTCAGATCACCTCGATCAACACCAATCTGCAAAAGAAGCAGCTACGGAATTCCAACATGGCACAACTAAGAAGGGGTAAAAGTTCTTCCACACATTTAGAATCACTTGGTGGAGAGAAAATATAAAGAGAATAAATTTTCTTTTTTTATTCTTGTTGAATGATAGAGATACAATCTGTTATCATATTTCTCACTATTCGTGAAAAAAAAGAATGGAGGCCACGGGTAAAAACTTTAACAACAGAAAGTAAAACACTTTCAGTTAACATAATCTTTGACATAATAGCTCTGTACAGTTTTTATTTGCCTGAAAAAAGATAATAAATATCAACTAACAACAGGTACCAACATTCTTGAAAAATGTTGGTGTTGTCTAAAGAATAATTTAAACGGGTGCGTGGATAGAAGTTAAAGACATGGGTGGGTGGGATAAAAAATGGGGCGGGTGTTGTGAATTAGGATTATTTTAAATTTTTTACTTAATTAAATAGGAATTAATGGAAAGGTGTAATGTTATTAATGAAATTTCAAGGTTGGGGGATTCAGCCTCTTGAATTGATTAACCCAAGCAACCTCAGACAAACTAGTGACAGGACAAACATGATATGACTAGCGAGACTACAATACCATAACCTGAGTAGGTATATAAATGGACTGACAGAACTCAATATTTGAGATATCTCTTTGAGGCGACTGAGTAGGGGTAGAACCCACTTAGGAGGCTCGAAGAGGACTAGTAGGGACCGATGGAACACTAAGTGGAGCAGTAAAATCAGGAGTACGAATTCTATACCAGGTATGCATTCTATGAGGACAATGCTGCGTATTGTCCTCAATTGGGATAGAGGTTCCAACTAAATTCCTACGACCACCAAATCTTTGTGGAGGTATGATATAAAATGTAAATAAGCCAGAAATTAGAGGGAATCCATGATAGCTAAACTCTCAAGCACGAAACAGAACAAAAAGAAAGAAAATATTCCTAAATGTCTTATAGCCTTCCCCTTATAAGTGTAGCACGCTACACACCCATAAAAGGGACTCTATGCGACACAGTTTAGTGGACACCCAATGATCCTAAATTATACTTTTATACCAATCTTTTCATGATCTGAATTATGGCATAGCCGTGACGAGCATCCTAAACCAACCCAGGTCTGAGATAACCTATAGGCTTACCTCAAAAACATAATAGTAATGATAAACAGTGGAAGCCAACCAAGATAATAAATATGAAAATCTACAGAAAGTTTGAGAGTTAATACCAAAATTCACAATAATATCATGATTCAAGTCATAAATTATCATTAAACAGTGCGAGGGTCCATAGTAAATTAGTTAAAATTTATGGGGTCTTACAATATGAATACGGGGATCGTTCTCAGGTTCTTGGTTAGACATTAGCACTTCATATTCTAGTAGTGGTGAATCCTCTTTATTTGGGGACCTAGTTTAGTTGTTTTTCCTTTCATATCAGACACTATTTATAGGTAGCTAGGGGCTTTATCCTGGCCTATTATTTTACTCATATTTAGAGGCTTGATAGACATTAGGGTATGATTAAATTAGCCCTTCAGGCTCAGTATTTTATTCATTGAACTTTGAGTTGTGTTTTAAAACTCATAAGTTATGATTTCAATTACAACTTTCATTTTATGTCATGATTGTGCTTAGATATGATACACCAAGAGCTTACTTGGAACTATTAGCGAGATCAAGTGTCTTGTCATTCAGAGTGCAGACTCAGATCGTGACACATTAGTAAGATTCGCAATATTAGTTACAAAATGAAAATCTAGGGGTTATTAGGCAATTGCTTTGGTTTTACCAAGTCATCATTTAAATAACAAGAAGATATTCAAATTTTTAACTATAAATGAAACAAAAAGAAATAGATAAAAATAAATGAAAAAGGGTCTAAATTGCCCTTGACTTAGTGAAAATGGTATAAAAATATTCTCTATCCTCCTATTAGCTCCATTATACCCTTCATGATACCTTTAAAGTCCATATTTTCCTTTATTTCAAAAGCTCCCAAATTAAACCCCCAAAAAAATCGATAATGGCGTGGCTCCCTCACCCCTTTTTTTTCACCATATAGTTAATTAAATTAATTTAAAATTCCCAACCCACAACCCAAATCTCCAATTAAAGAGACCTGTCCCATTACTGTAATCCGTATATCCTAACCTCTTAAACCATTACCTCTACATCAACATTTCTTTAATTGCATGGTTGGATCGATATTTTTTTATAAGGACCAATGGGGGAACCACTTCTTTAAAATAAAGGGTAATGTAGAGCGAAAACGAGTATGTGAGGGGTATAATGAAGCTAATAGGTGGGAGGAGGATACTTTTGTATCTTTTTCAATAGATGAAGGGCAATTAACTTTTTTCGTATAATAAAAATGATTAATCTGAACGTCAGAGTTTCTCTTTAGTACGGTGTATTTACAATCAAAGAGATCAAAAGAGAAATTGAAACTTAACTTGAGAATTGTGAAAAACTTGAGGTACAATTCAAAATAATATTATTGAGTCCAACTTAAATGAATTTTGTTGACCAAGATTGAGAAAAATCATTTCAAGAAACCACCAAGAAAGAACACAAAGAAAGAAAATATTCCTAAATGCCTTATAGCCTTCCCTTTATAAGTGTAGTGCGCTACACACCTATAAAAGAGACTCTATGCGACACAGTTTTGTGGACATCCAATGATCCTAAATTGTACTTTCATACCAAGCTTTTCATGATCTGAATTAGGACGTAGCTGTTACGAGCATCCTAAACCAACCCAGGCCTGAGATGACCTATAGGCTTACCTCAAAAACATAATACTAATGATAAACAGTGGAAGCCAACCAAGATAATAAGAGAAATATGAAAATATACAGAAAGTTTGAGAGTTAAAATGAAAATCCACAATAATATCATAATTCAAGTCATAAATTATCGTTAAACACGTGTGAGGGTCCATAGTAAATTATATAAAAATTTATGGGGTCTTACAATATAAATACGGGGATCGTTCTCAGGTTCTTGGTTAGACATTAGCACTTCATATTCCAGCAGTGGTGAATCCTCTTTATTTGGGGACCTAGTTTAGTTGTTTTTCGCTT